>NC_080640.1:2944190-3186690 GCF_027579445.1 Ammospiza nelsoni | reverse complement strand
GCAGAGAGTTAAATTTTTGGAGCTTCACATGGCCAGCAGCTCCAGAGTGTCCATCACTGTTTTTTCTGAGGAGCTGCTAAGCCAGGGCTGGTTATGATGGGCTGTTATTTACAGCAGAGCAGTTGCCACTATGAACCCCATGGTGGGACTGCATTGTTTGTTTGTTTGTTAAGTGTTTCTCTGTTAAGTGCTCTGACATCCAGGGTGAGGAAGGACGTGAATAAATGACAATAAAATGCAATATGGAAGGGAGCACAGTGGGAGTAGTTTGCAGTTTATTTCTGAGAGTCAATAACTATTTTTTTCAGCTGTAATTTTTAGTCTTTATTATTCCAAGATACAATTATTTGTTAGTAGGTGAACGAGGCAGGGCTTCAATGGGAAACCATAATACAATGATGCTGTCACATTGTTGTGGCATTAATCAGAGGATCTAATTTTATGTGTAGTCCAAACATCAACAAATCTTTTTTAAAGGTATCGACTTTATTGATTTTAAGGACATATTGTAGCTCTTGGGACAAAGACAGAGGGAAGTTCTACACAGATGTGCAGCACAGAAATGGGTGTAATTACCACCCCCTTGTTTTACAGTGCACGGTGGCTGTGCTGGTGCTCCACACGAAGCCAGGAGCTCTCCCACTGAATTTCAAAGGAGTAGCTTAGAGCTGGGGTAAGGGAATTGTTCCAGAAATGATGATCATTCTACTGCTGGAGAAAGAAATGAGCAGGCACAGAGCACTAAAATGTGGAAGTTCTGGCTTTGGTTCCTGGTATTGCCAGTGACTCCAGGAGTCCCCAGGATCAGTCGTTCAATGCGGGTCTGAAATCCCACGTGTGACCAGGTGGAATATACATTGTGATTTTGCTTTTTCTTTAATTTCTAGACCATTAGTTCTTCAGCCAGTCATTTTCTCTTACTATTATTGATTGTAAGATGTCTCACACTGGGACTCCAGACTACCTGAAGAGCACTGATGACAGAGGAGTCATGCTGTGGCCACGCTATTCAGTCCTCTGTATTATGTTCTAAAACCCCTTGTAAGTCAGATATAGTCCAAATATTCATGTGCTTGTCCAGGGGATTATTGCAAATGTCAGCTAAAACATAACAAATTGACCATTCCTTAAAGTTCTATTCAAAAAGCTTCTCTCTAAAATGTGTGCAAAAATAGTCTGTGTTTAAAAAGATACATCAGGACAAAGGGTATTCCCACTTTTCTACAGATGGTGAAGTGAAGCCAAAGAGGAGAATTATTTCATAAAGTTCATAAAATGAGGGCCACAGTAAAAATCCTCAAAGTCTCTCTGTTTCTGCAAATTGGTTCTTCTTGCTGAGCCCAAGTACCCTGGGTGGGAGGGCTGACTGAAAAAGGCATAAGGGGAGAGCACAGATTTTCTGAGATGTCTTCTCAACCTTCTCAACCTCTTCCAGTTTTGACCCCAAAAATGTATTTCAGATTATTTTGGTTCTTATTCAGTGAGAAAACACTTTCAGTTCAGATTGGAAAGAACCATTAAAGAAGTAAACTGCATTTTTATTTGTTTGTTGAGCTGACAAATACATTTTCCCCTCTCTTCCTGTGGTGCTGGCAGCAGGACAAGCCAGCACTCTGCCATGGGACTGTCTCCACAGACAAACTGGCTCTCCTCCCTAAAATGCTCCCCTTACCTGATGCCAAAACTCTCATATCTCACAAATATTAGGAACTTCATGGAACTACCAGTGAGGATGATAATAGAATGAACTTCAGGAGCAACATGATGAGTATTATGGAGAGAAATCTCCTTAACTTTATTAAAGGAAATCACTTGCAATAGATTAAAGCATAATCCTCCTTGATGTTTTTAAATATTGGTAGGAACCACTAAATGCATATTTTAGGTTCTCATGAAGACTTTCATGGACTTCCTTTGCCTATAGTGCCCTGAAACATTTCCTGCTGGGGATCCCCTGTGGTGCCTCCAAATAAACTGCTCTGTTCTGACCATGCTGCTACAAGGTACCACAAGATGATAAATCACATGGGCAATTGTTTTCTTACTCTGCAAGAGAATTTTGTTGCTGTTTTTTTTTTTAAATTGAAAACTACATAGAGTTCAATGCAATCCTACAAACAAAAATGTTGAAACTTCTCAGGATACACTTAGAAGAACATCTTTTAAGTCTTCCTAGGAGACTTTAAGGACTGATCCAAGTCACAGTACTGGCAAGTAGTGACAAGGAGGAATGGATTCATACTGACAGAGAGTAGCTTTAGATGGGATTTTGGGATTAAATTATTGGGATGAATTATGTGAGTGTGGGAGGCCCTGGCACAGGTGCCCAGAGCAGCCCCTGGATCCCTGGCAGTGCCCAAGGCCAGGCTGGACACTGGGGCTGGGAGCACCTGGGACAGTGGGAGGTGTCCTGCCATGGCAGAGGGGTGGAATGAGATGTTCTTTAAGATCCTTTCCAATCCAAACCTTTCTGTCATCCTATGACAAATGGCACCTTTTCCATCTCCTTAGGCTTTCTCATAGACCACTGGGCTTTAAGACTCATTCCACTTTCAGCCTGCAGACAGAAACCTCATTTCCCTAAGGTGCCATAATCTTCTCTGTGTATTTTCTTATCCCCATATGGCAAGGACAGACAGTGAGGGCAGGGGGAGGATGGAGTCCCCTGCTGCCTCTCCTGGAAAGCACTGCCACCACACAGCCTTCCTTTACACTCTCCCTGCTACTCAGGTTTTCATGCTGGGGTTTGAGAGGCCCACTGTGTTTGTGCACCCACCGCCAGGGACCATTTTTCTCTCCTTCCTGTGGCAGAGGAGTTTGTGCTACAACATCTGTCACTGTAGGACACAAAACAACACAAGCTCACACACTGCTGCTCTCAAGGTGAAGAAAAGGGAAGTTTATTGTCTGACTCCAACATTTATAGTTTTCCAAAAGTGACAGTGGATTGGAGGGTGACAGTGCCACAATCCAACAGTCCATCATATTTCTCCTCCGCCATAAACTAATGCAAAACAATAAGTTATTTATAGAAAGTGTGTGAGAAGGTTTGCTACAAGAATGTAAACATCAGAAGGCTGAGAAAATCTTAAAAAACCAGGGTGACAAACATCTGTGGTGATTTGGAGAAACTCCTGCAGAGGGCTGGCTCGGGGCCGTACACCCAGCAGGGTGAGAGGCAGGCACGGCACCACAGGGGCAGGCGTTGTGTGTAACCTGCCTGGCAGAGGAACAGAACAACTGGGATGTAATGAGATTATTACAGGGAGAAGTTATTCTGTTGAGATAAGGAGGAATTTTAATGACTTTGGTAGAAGTATCAAGCCATGGCTAGCCAATCACCGACTCCCCCAGCCGGCTGATTTTGCAGACGTGGGATTGCCTCGCTTAGAGGCTCCCGGACAGCTCCATGATACGTAGGACTGAAAGGGGAGATAAATCTCTCAATCTCTTTATTTTTTTAATTTCAATACAATTGCCTTATTACAGCATTATGTGAGGAATATGCATGGAACTTCCCAAGGGTTTTGCTTTTCCCAATAGCAAATGTCTCACTCAGTGTTTGGGCAGAGCGGTTCTCTGCTAAATTGCTCACAATGCAAGCTATTATAGAATAGAGGGACCCTGTGGGTATGATTGAAATTTATATGCACTGAACAATCAAGAATGCCAAGTGCACTGGATAAACTGTAGGTAGGTGGCAGAAGGCAGATAAGCAGCCTAGGAGGTTTAAGTTACAGGATCTTAAGCAGTAGAAAGATTCATTTTATAATTTACATTACAACCGGCTTCATTTGTAGAATGAATAATGGAAAGTTCCAGCAGATAAGTATTTGGGGTCCAATCCTGGGAGGTGTTGAGCACTCAGCTCCCACTGAAGTCAGTGTTCCAGGCTTTTCCAGAGCGTGTCTGTGCAGCTCAGGGGAGGTAACTTGTTGGTTAACAGCCACTGCAGATCCTGGAGCAGGGAAGCAGGGCTTTCACAGCACATCCCCACCTAACATCAGCCTGCTCTGAAAGAACTCTACATCTTGAGGGTATAAATCACTTCATGAAAAAGTACAGAGTGAGTGATTTATTTACTTTAAAGACACCAATCAAAACATTAAGTGTTGCTACAGGAAACTATCCATTTTCCTTTGGCTGAGTAGTCAGGCAAGGATTTATGAATATTTGTATTCATACATAAATTCCTCTGTTCAAATCTAACTAAATCCAAACCAGTAAATCTCCAGCCTTCCCTCCTTTCCATGATCTCAGACCTTCACAGGATGACAGCACTGAAGAAGTGATGCACCACAGGTAACATCAGACCTGCCTGGCAGCTCCAGCCCCTTCTGCCTCATCTCCTGTGACCAGAGGGATGTCCATGCACATTTCCCAATGAATCTGGAGACTGAGCATGGCATGAGGTCCAATCCACTTAAAAAAATTATTCTGATTCATTGCATTTGTGGTTTTTTTCCAGAAAGCTAAACTGACAAAGTTCTATTTTTCTACAGCTTCAATATTTTCCTAATGACTTAACTGTCCCAAAAGCAACTCCAACTAAAAGAAAGTATTGAAAATTGTATCCCTACTAGAGATGAAAGAAGGTGAGCATTGAGTTGGAAGAATGCCCTCAAGGTGCAGTAATTTTATTTAGAGTTGAGTTCTGCTTTATGTGAACCAACAATTTTGAGGCAATAGGTTTGCAGTTCACAGCTATGGGTTTGATCCTTACCTACACCCACACGGTATTAAATAAAGCTGAGAAATACCCATAAGCAAGGCATGAGAAATTTAATGTGCTCTTAATAAATAATTATTAATTGAATTATGTCATTTGGATGAAACAGAGGCATTTCCTTCCAGCGTGCATTAGCATCACAAAAAGCTTCTTGAGAGGTACCAAAACTCCCGCGGCACAGCGCATTTCGCATCCTGCATTTAACATTTACCCAGCGATAAATGGGGGAAAAAACCCATTCCCTGTAAATCACAGAGCTGAAATGACACTCTCCCATCTGCCCCATGGAAAGGGGGCTGTGTCTGAGGCCCTCTGGAGGGGTGGGAGGCAGAAGGGCCCCCAGAAAACTTGTGCTGGGCAGAACAAAGGCGCGGGAGCTGCGGCACGGAGCGAGCGGCAGCCGCAGCGCCGAGCACAGAGCACAGTCCATAAAGCCACAATGAATGGTAATGACAGGCAATAAAATACCCTTTTAAAAACCCAGTAAAGGATAAAGACTGTGGGCTGCAGCACTGACTGGCAGTGCTGCGGCTGCAAAACATCAGCAGATTAGCATAAAGCATGGCAAGAAAGTACAACTAAAAATTATTCAGTCGTACCGAACGCTTGCAGGGAATCTAGGCCAAGGAAGCAATCAAAATCAAATAGAAACAAGGTATATGTAATCCCACAGTAAAAAGATTGAGTGACTGTACATTGCCAAGACATTTTAATACTCCTTTAGCCCACAGTTTTTGAAAACCATTAATAGAGCTATAAAAAGTGAGGAAAGCTGCACAATGCAGTTCAGACCAACACGGGGGTGTAATTCTACACTGATGTAGCACCAGTGTTAATATAATCTCTCTCATGTTACACAAGAAGCCCAGCAAGAGCATCATAAAATGCAATATGTGTTTTCTCTACAAGCTTAAGTGTCTTTTAGCATAATTATTCCTGATGCTTCAGTTATGGGAAGGAACGCTACCAATCTAAGCAGCAAGAAGATATTTATTTGCCCTTAAGGTGCAATTACGTTGTGGAAAATGGCTCTTTTTTAATTCAATGATCTACTCCTTTTGCTTGTTAGGGGTCACACACTGCTAAGACCAAAGTCCTTGGCATTAGGTGTCTGCTCCTTAAAAAGCTCAAGTTCTGTATGCTGAGGTTTGTTTGTTTAGCCCTCCTGCCTTTTCTCTGGGTTGTTTTTTTTCAGCTCCTGCAGCTCTATGAGAGTGAGCAATATCTGTTGTGGCACATGGAAAATCATCAGATCATAATTTAAATTCCAAACACTAAATCTTTGTGCTGAGGATGCTCAAGGCAAAAAGGCCACTGAGTGGCTTTCTCTGTTGAATTCACAGAGCTACCAGTTTAAGGGGGAAAAAAAAAAAAACCCAAACCAACCTGTTATTTAAATTTTAATTTCATCAGATTTGAAGTCATCAAGACTTATCCCATGAAATCTCTCAGAGGAGAGCCAAATCTCCCCATGCAGGCTCTGCAGTGAGCACAACTCCCTTGGGACACATCTCCTGCCTGCCAGGCAGCACCACTGCTCAGTGCTCCCTCCCTGGGAACAGTCACCAACCCTACCAAAACTGCAAGTTTTAGTAAAAATCTCTCTTCTGCACAGCTGGGAGCTTTGGGAAGGAAACCCTAGGCTCCACAGACAGGGAGAGGGAAGGGCAAGGTAAAGAGCCTCTTTCTTTGATTCTTGCCCTTGGTGTTGACTTGCCCAATGGAGGAGTCTGGGATGAGGGATGTCAGCATTCCATGGCCCAACTGTGACAAATTCTTCTCCCTTAAATCACATTTTCCAGTCAAACATAGTTTCTATCACAACACAATGATGAGGTGAGCATTCCCTGGCATTAAAGTCAACTCCTCATCTGGGGAGCCCTAAGCCCCATGGATAATGAAGGGGAAGATTTTTAAGGAGTAAACTGATTTTAGTGTAGCTGAAAAGAGGTAGGACTTTTGCCTTCTGGATCATGTTCTTTTTGTACCACAAAGATCCTCTGGTGTGTAAAATCCATGACTATAACAAATACACGGCAAGAGCTGCTTTTATTAAATGATTAAATGTTCCAGCGTCTCCCCTGAAACTGCGTGCCTCAGCAAGAGGATTTTGGAGGAACATATGCAAATGGAAACAATATTAAAATAATTCCTTAGTCTCCTGCAACTGCGTGCAGTGATTTAATAATATTAAATAGCAAACCCTTTTTTCATTTCAATATTTATCTTCAGTTTTTCTCAAGGAAAAAAATTAAAAGGCACCTCTAGTTGATTCTCTGATTTTATACAACTGAGTAAAAATTATTGTGCGCTAAGCAAAGGAAGTTGTACCTCCCAGCTAAAGCCAAAGTCTCTGCAGAAAACATGGATCTGGTCCAAGGAGCTGTGGGCAGGGGGAGATGGAGGCAGAGTTCTCTTGGTGGGTCTCCAATCCCCCCATGGCTTGGCCTTGTGGGAAAGACCCGCACTTTTTGGGGTTGCTGGGCTCTGGAAGCTCAAAGGGCGCTTCACCAGAGTGCTGGGGGGTTGCAAAGGCCCTTGGGCAGCTTTTGCTGCTCGTTCCTTAGGTCTGAGAACGAGCTGAACGGAGCCCAGAGCCAAACCTGCCCCACCAGGCTGATACCCAAGGGTGAGCTTGGTGCTCCAAATCTGCATCAGCGCCTCCCCAATGGATATTCCTATCCACTAGGGCAGCTACAAGCACCCCAAAATGCCTTTCCCTCTGGCTGGCAGGGGGTTCAGAATAAATGTGGGCACAGCAATAAAACCCATGCACTCCTTAACCCAGTTTCAAGGAGCAACTCAGCATCGCCTTCAAAAAACCTTTCCTTGGCAGCCACGGCTATTCCCAAACGTTGGGGAAAGGGCAGGAAAAAAGGGTTTTTCACAGCAAACGGGAGTGAGGGCGGCCAAAAGAAGGCGTCCAGGCTGTTGGGTTTGAATGGCACGTGGATAATAGGCAGGAGAGCAAGCAGGGAGCTCTGCCTCCCTCCCTGCCACCGAGCGCTCGCGTTGTGCAGCACTCCAGCGCTGCGCTTGGTTCATGCTTTACCTTAAAGTGCCGCCTTTCAACTGGAGAGGGAACGTGCAGCAGCTTTCATGCCCCTGCTGTGTAACTGTGGGCAAGTGCAGCCTTTGAAATGGCAGCCTCTGAAAGAAAGGAATGTTGGGCTGTATGGGAAGGCTTTCTGGCACAGGACTGGCGATTAGCGAGGGAATAACAGGGAATTAAAAGAGGGAGCTAAGTCGCTCTTGTCAGGCATCCCCCTTTCTTACCTCTTGCAATATGGACATGTAACTGTGTCTAGAAATGAAATCTGGGACGGGGGATGTTGGTCACAAAAGGAAGTTTTAATAATACAAGTCCTGGACACAAGACAAAAACTTGTAATTTGATGGGTTTTGCATGCACATGGAGTTGTGGCCATGGTTATGAACACATTTACACAATTTCCAAGAAAACAAAGAAGTTGGGAACTGAAAAAAGAACCCTCTCCTTTTGACCATTCAAGGTCCATGAATGAAGTTGGGAATTTGCACTCTACCTTATTCATTAAAATAGAAACTGCCATCACTTTAATGAGCAGCCTGAGGGTGGACAAAGTGCCTTGAATAGCTACGCACCATAGAGAACTTGGCATCCTCGCTGAAACATAATGTGGGATTGCAATTGTGGGATTTTTCCAGTGAATACGAAGTGATCAAAGATAACACTGCCCCAAAAAGAATTAAAACAGTGCAACATTGCATCAAGTTACAGCCAATGTCAATCATTACGTGCCTGAGTGCACAGGATCTTTTAAATAATGTTATAGACATGATGTGGCATTCAAAATATTCACTGAATTTCAAATTAAAATGCAAAAGCATGTTCCCCGCTCATCTGACCAGAATAGAGATCTCGAGGCACATCTTTCCAAATATTGCTCTAATGCCACATCATTTACCATCAGCTGGAGGACAGGCTAATTTTATGCAGAACTGGATGATGGGAGCACTGTCACATTAAATGGATTCCCAAAAGTTACCTTTGCCTTTGGTCCTGGGAGATGAGAAATTAGCAAAGACCGAGTTACAAAAGATTGGGGAAGGAGAGGACTAATTGCAGACTGATCACCTTTCCTACTGTGAAAGAAAAAACCCTTGGCACAATGCAGAACTTGAACTCATCATTGTGTAGAGGAGAGTTTCTGGCATGGAATTCCAGCCTGAGCTGCTTGCTGAAAAAAAAAATGTTGCTTTATTTACATGCTAAAGGGAACCACCTCCTCGCTTTGGGCTGCAGATAAGCAGCCCTGGTGGGGAAGAAAAGGAAAGGGAACAGTACAGCATTCTGGAAAAGGAGAGGGTGGGAGGGAATGGAGTAAAGACACATCAAAGGAAATATTTATAATATGCCACTGCAGAGGGGGAGAATGCAGAAGTCTTTTGCAAACGTAACAGGGAGCTCAAAGTAATTTCAATTTCTAAAAAGGTCAGTGAGGAAATAGCAGAGAAAAACTTTACTCCAAGCCCAGAAATAGCAATAGAAATATAGGAGCATTTAGCCTCAAAACTTCTATGAAAACAGCATGGAATTCAGTCTTCAGGTGGAAAGAAAAAAAATACCTTCAGTGAAGGCTGTAGAAACCATCTGGGAGCAGGGCAATCTATGTGCTGTACAAGTGCAATTAAGTGGAGGATGGAGTAAGCAAATTTAGATCCCAGAAAAACATGATCAACAGAAGTGAAGGGAACAAGTACACATCACCCACTACCGTGTACTTTTTTTGCATAAAATGATCCAATTTGGCTCTAATTTTCAACACTGCAAGCTCATGGATTTGCACAAAGCTCAGATTAGCCCAGGATCTGGCTCAGAAGCTGACAGAAATGATCTAAATCTCAAATAACCTCATGTCAGTTAAATCCAGGCTCTCACACTGGACCCATCTGATGGCCAGGAGCTGTCCTGGGGATCCCAGGAAATTCCAAGAACATTCTACACTCCCCTGAGCATGGGATCATCACCTTTTCTCTTTAACACCCATACTGCTTTCAAATCTATGAGTAATATGCTGCCTAATTTTGCTAAATGAATTGTAATTACAGTAATTCATGCCTGTAGCTCGTGCCCTTTTGTGGGAGGTTTTTGCTGTGAGAGCCATTGTATCATCTTCTCTTTGGATCTACATTCTGAGAACTGATCTCATGGAGCTCTGATAGATCAGCTCGTGTGTTATGGCTCTGTTTGGGTAAGAGGTTTAATTATGTAATTTCATCATTTATTTTTCTGTGAATTGAATTGCATTGCATTGCATTGCATTCATTCATTCACTGACAGCTCGAGGTCTAGAATGTGTCTGAATTTCCTCTTTGGTTTAATTGTTTATATGACAAAGTTTACTTCGTAATACTTCATAAAAGGAAAAGTATATCATAGTCTTACAGGATTTAATTTAAGGTAAGTGCTTAATTTAACATTCTTATAAATAAGAAATGGAGCAGTAGGAATAAAAATGTTTAAAATGAGCAAACTGTAGAACTGCCTATTTGAAGTGCTGAGAAGTGTGGTCTAATGAGCTGAGCACTGGACAGGAAGCCAGAAACCTTCCATAGAAATTCCTGATTAGACCCAGCTTGAGACTGCTGTCTCAGGCAAGTTATTAATCTCATCTGAGGTTGGTCAGTCTTCTGCCTGACAATGCTTAAAAGATCCAAATTTGTTGTGTTTTTGTTATTTAACTTTATGGCCCATTTCACATCAGCACTATTCTCAGCCTCAAAAAACGGAGAATACAATGGGTTGGATCTTCAGCTGCCACTTTCAGCCAAGCACAGCCTAACCCATTTCTCTCTCCTGTTCCCATGTCTGGGATCATCCTCTTTGTTCATTCACCAAGCCTCATGGTCATCCATGCAGGGCAATGGCACACTGGGTTTGGAGGTAAATTGAGCCAGGTCTATCTCCTACACCAAGGCTTGCCATTCACAGAGTCATTTAGGGACAGGAGTCCCAAAAAGCCCCAAATGCATTGAATTATTGTTCATTACCATCTTCCCAGTCACTACTGGAAATCTCAGCTGGACAGTGACTGATGTTCACAAAGAACCATGGGGAAATAACAAAATACAGAGAGGAGGAGCACAGCAAGCAGAGCACAAGCAGGAACAAAATGAAGATGAGGTTGTTAATGTGAAAATCAGCAGCTTTCAGGAGCCATGTGCCAGCCTGCAGCTATCTCCTCTCAATTACAGGTTACTTGCACTGGTAGGGCTTTGCTGGGAGTTGGAAGACAGAGATGCTGCCTTGCTGCTGTGGGGCAGAAGGGCTGCCTGTCCCACTGCTGTCCCAAATTCAGCAGGGAATGGGGGCTGTGATCTGCAGCCCCCCAAGATGCTGCAGCCCCCAAACCTCAGCCTGTGCGGACCTGCTGCCCACCAGGCCCCACTCAGCTCCTGCTTCATAGGTTGCCAACCCTCCTGCTAAAATAGAAGATGTGATCATCAAATCACCAAAGCAATGACAAAAACAATTTTAAAAAATCCTCCCTCCAACAACAAAGTCAGAGAAAATACACATTTCCCCTATACATTCAGAAAAAAAGAATAAATTCATTTTCTAAGGTGCACAAAATTGAAAATGCCCAGCTATGTGCAGAGGATTTCTAAGGAGGTTCCCTGATCAGAACCTATGAGGATGGGAGAGAGTTGCAGAAGCAGCTGGAGGGTGATGGAAAAGCTTTCTGGACCCGAAACCTTTTCCTTTTACTCTTCCTTGGAGAGAGTAAATGCAGACTTACACAGTGAGAAGTTATTTTGAAATTTCCTTATTCTATATTAAGAATAAACCAAACACTGCAAACAAAGCAACGTGAGTTCTTTTATTCCCAATAAACAATGGGATTTATACTTAAGTGCATGTATGAATCCTACACCTCGGGTCACAATTTAATCTCCCTTTAATTTAATGCCCAATTTAATCTCAATACGACAGCTAACAATTAAGAGAATGCATGTGGAGCCACTTAGGGTTTGATTGTATCGGCCGTGTATTGACGGCGGATCCGGGCCTGTTTTCCCGTAGATCATAAAACTTCAGAGCAAAAGATTGCACAGTTCAGAGAAATGTCTCCTGTTCTCAGCAGCTTTCAGGATGAGGACTTTAATGAGCCATGACTGGCTCGTACCCATGCATGTGTTGCAAAACCCCTGTAGTTTTAATAAGCTACTTAATTAGCTAAATGTTCCGTAGTGGGCATTTTCAATGCGGTACTTCAGGTATGACACACTCCTTTCTAGACTTAAATCTCAGTCCAAAAAAATGGAGTTTGTCATAAAACCTTTGCACAAAGTGATCTTCCACAAGCTTTGTCCTTTTATGTCATACTCTAAGCATGGATCAGAGGCCCCAAAGATCAGTGAGCACCATCCAGCCTTTGGCAGAATGTGGGAGCAACTCCATGGGCTCAGACCTCCAGTCCATAATTTACTGGCTCTGCTTTCTTCTCAAAGCTGTTCTGCCTGGAGAACAGAAGGCTCTGGGGGGACCTTATAACAGCCTTCCAATACCTAAAGGGGACTTGCAAAAAGGCTGGAGAGGCACATTGGATAAGGGCATGGAGTGACAGGAGAAGGGGGAATGACTTCAGGCTGACGGAAAGAAGGTTTAGATTAGATAATAGCTAGAAATTCTTCCCTGTGAGGGTGGTGAGGCCCTGGCACAGGGTGCCCAGAGAGGTTGTGGATTCCCCATCCCTGGAAGTGTCCAAAGTCACTCGGATGGAGCTTGGAGCAGCCTGGGATAATGGAACATGTCCGTGCCCAAGGCAGGGGAGCAGAATGAGATGAGCTTTAAGGTTCCTTCCAACCCAAACTATTCTGTGGTTCTGTGAAATGCACCAACAGTACAGGATAATGCAACAGATAAGGAAAAACCTCACCCCGATCATGCATTGTAGAAATGCAGAAGTCCCACTTTGTACACAGCAAGGATGGGCTGTGCCCTGTGTTAGCCACATTCACAGATTTCTATCAGTTTAAATGTTTCATAGATTTAAATCTGTGCATGTGCCTCACACAAGCAGCAGGATTATTTCTAACACACAACTTTGCCTAGACCTTATTTGTCATGTTCCAGCATCCCTCAGTACAAACCTTAAAACTAAAATAAAATTACACTGCATTTTAAAAAATCGCACCCCAAGTGATTTTATATAGTAAACTATTTATTTTAAAACAAGATTAAATATTGCGCCTCACTGAAATATTCTCTCTTAGCAGAGAGCACTCAGATGGAAAATTTCATACATTTCAACTGATTTTTTGCCTGAATGGTTTTCACATATTTTTCGAAAACCTAGTTGTGTCAAATGATTTATTCTCCTCTAACAATACGGTGCAAGCAGCTCGGAAGATGCAAGTGCTGAAATGGTTGACGGCAGTTGGCCAATTAAGTACTCTCCAGTATTCTGATTTTTTTTTTTTTTTTTTTTGTGCTTTGCACATACTAATCCTTTTCTTAATGTATTGAGGTTCTATCCAGCAGAAAGAATGAGCTAACTGCAAGGCATGCCACATGAGGAGTGGGGAAATGCACGGCGACACGCTCGTATCCAGGGGAGGTTTAGCCAAGTGTGAAGTGGAAAACACAGAAGGGAAGGGAAGGGAAGGGAAGGGAAGGGAAGGGAAGGGAAGGGAAGGGAAGGGAAGGGAAGGGAAGGGAAGGGAAGGGAAGGGAAGGGAAGGGAAGGGAAGGGAAGGGAAGGGAAGGGAAGGGAAGGGAAGGGAAGGGAAGGGAAGGGAAGGGAAGGGAAGGGAAGGGAAGGGAAGGGAAGGGAAGGGAAGGGAAGGGAAGGGAAGGGAAGGGAAGGGAAGGGAAGGGAAGGGAAGGGAAGGGAAGGGGAGCTGGAGCCATTGGGTGTCCCAGGACGGAGGGGAAGGTGCTGCCTGGCTCAGGAGCTGCGGGAGGGCTCCGGGCACCCTGAGCTGCAGTCCCCAGGAAGCCTCCCTGGCAGCACATCACTGGAGGAGGTGATAACGGTGCTGCCTGTGCCAGGCAGAGCCAGGCAGCTCCAAACAGCACAGCTCAGACCATTCCAGGCTCCTCAGGCTGCTTCTGGTGCCTCATAGCCCCTCATGAGCTCTTGGGTACCATGAACACACAAACCTCTTCTTCAGAAACATTGTTCTGTCCCATGGAAGGAAAAAAAAAAAAACACTTTAAAATGTGATGAACTGTTCTTCTCTCTTCTATTACAAAGTGGTAAGAAAGGCATGGCTTTAAATACTGTACACAAGTTGGGGAAGTGACACACATGTACAGTACATAAGCAGTGATAGCAGCAGAATTTTGTCTACTAAAAGACAGCACACTGTCAACTGAAAGGAAAGAAAATTTAGTTTTATTTTCAGTGGATATTTTTTTTCCAAAACTTTAGATTTGTTTTACTAAAATAAAATCAAATTTGCAAGTTTTCAGAAAACTTTTCATTGAATAACATTCTGCTTTCCCTGCAGTCTTTTCTTCAGCCTTACTGATTATCAAGTAACTCCTAAAATGTTTCTTAGGTTTCTGGGGAGGAAAAACCCTAAAATTTCAATTGTAAAAATCTAAACTCGTATTTCAGAACCTTCCCAACTGCTGTCCTGCTCAAATTCCTGATTAGAGAAGAGACACAAACACTTGTCAAGTGCAGTGAAGACACCAGATATCTGAAGCCCAGTGTGGAAGACAAAACGCTGTGAAGAATTCCGAAGTGATTTACAGCCCAGACCAAATTTATTTATTGCAGATTACTTTGTCTAATCCTTCTCCTGCTGAAGTTATCTCTGCCTTCAGCATTGGGTGTCGATGACAGAAGTATTACCACTACACATCAAAACATTGCTATAATTTCTCTCACAGATCTATACCAGTCACAACAGGTTGCAGTGATTTCTGCAGATAAAAACCTGCAAGAAAGCTCTTTTTTTTTTCTTGTTAGCCAGCTGGAGTTAAAACAAGTGGCAGAATGAGCAGACACTCCTGGCAGTTTCAATGAGAGGCTCTTAATTACAAGTCACAAGAGTAGGGGTCATCTCCTCTGCGGCCAGGACATTTGAATGCCTCCCTCTGGGTTACACCATTACAAGAAAATGTGTTTGTCTATTTACAGCTCCAGAAAAATAAATAAATGGAGTCAGCAAACAGGTTTTTCAAGGTATGAATTTTGAAAATTACATTTTAGGAAAAGTCTGAGTTGCAGATAGTCTGTGTAAAAATGAAGAAATACTTGCTAGCATTTAAGGATTATATCTTGAAATGCTTCACATAAAACAATGTCACTTCTTCACTCTGCTGTAGACATGAGTGCTGGGAATGGCTTTGGCCATCTCCAGAGGTTCTGCTCATTCCCACAGAGAGCTGGAGGGTGGGGTGGGCTGAGTGAAAATCCCTTGCTGGGATTCTCTCCTTCCACAATCCCATCCCATTTCCAAAGAGAACCAGCATTCCCAGCATTGCTGATGGACTCAGAGCATTTCTCCAGCTTTTAGCCCGGTCCTTCTCTGAACTGTAACTCCTAAAACAGGGGTTTTCTGTCTGGGGAAGAGAGGCTCCAAGGAGATCTCAGTGCAGCCTTTCAGTACTTATAGGGGCCTGGAAGAAAGAGGGGAGCAAACTCCTCGGCAGGGCTGGTTGTGACAGGACAAGGGGAAATGGTTTTAAACTGAAGGAGGGTTGATTTTGATTAGATCAAGGATTTTTTCAGGTGGTAAAACACCAGCACAGGCTGCCCAGAGAGGTGGTGGATGCCCCATTCCTGGAAACACCCAAGGTCACATTGGATGGGGCTCTGGACAGCCTGCTCTAGTGGAAGGTGTCCCTGCTATTGCAGGGGGATTGGAGTACCTGAGCTTTAAAGGTTCCTTCCAACCCAAACCATTCAATGAAAAATGGGAAGAACCCCTCCAGCACTGAGGCTGGACTGCAGTCAGAGTGTAAACAGGAGAAAGCCAAGAAATCTTTGTGGGAATGCTGTCAAGAGCAAGGAGGACAAGCTTTGTGCTCAGGGGTCCGAATAAGAACTGTGTATAAAGTTCCTGAAAATGGATTTTTAATACATTTCGCTCATTTTCTCCTGCTTTTGAACTGTTCACTTTCATCTCCAGTGTATTCCTCACTTGATCTGCCATTGGCTTGGTAGACCAACATATGGTCCCTACTTCTGGGTACAGATTTATTAGGATTCCAACCTTGTCTGAGCAGCATGATAAATGCTACTAAATAAAAGAGATATTACAAATATAGGCCTTGGATATCAAGCATCATATTGTCCTCCTTTGTGAAAACAATTCAGCCAAAATTACATATATGGAAAAAACCAGAGTTAGTCAGGATGATTTATTAATTGTACATAACATGCCTGAAGGCAGATTGGGAATGGAATTCAGATGGATGGACACAGAGGAGGATTAGGCCAATAATGGCAAGGCACAGTGCAACTTCTTAGTCACAAATGCTCTCATCACATGAAATTATTTTCACAGATGATTATACTACAGCAGAGACTGCCCTACAGTTCCTCTCCTAAACATTACAGAAACTGAAATGCCATTGTGATAAAACTTTTGTGCTTACCAGAGACTTTCTGCAAGTCTCTTTCATATCAAAATTTGATAACCAAGCACTTTATTCCTAAGTCTGACAAGTGGTCAAGTCATTTAATTGGGAAACTTGCTCTTTGCTTAAGTTCTGCCACATCAGGACTAGATGGGACCCTTTCCATATTAAAAAGGAAAACAAGAAAGGAACTAAAAAGTGTGGGAAATTGCACAAGAGACCACTCTTGTTACCTGAAAACAAATATTTGGGTTTCTTCTGAGTGATTCAAATTTTCTGTCATAGAAAATAGGACTTTGTTTAGCTCATGATTTATAAATACTGGGCAGAAGTGTTCTGCACTGGTCTGGCTTGTCCATTAACTGGCCTTGGTGATATTTCTTGCATTTTCCCTGCACTGGCCATTGCCAGAGAGAGGCTGTTGCAATAATCTAGCCATGCTCTGATCCACCAAGGAAAGCCAAGAAAATTCTCTCCCTCAAAGGGAAAGGACAGATAGGAGGAAAAAGGATTGGAATGGCTTGGAAAAGATTTTTAATTTGTAACTAGCAGGAGATCCCAATCCCATTCCTAAATGCACAAGTGGCCCTGGAAGTCCTAAGTAAGGAAATTCCACATTAAAGCCCCTCACCCCTCTCAGGTGAGTTTTACACCAACCTGTGAAGCTGGAAGGGCCAATGCAGCACAGCCAGCTCCTGCTCCAAAGAACATTTCTGCCAACAGGAATAAGGAAGACCAAAGAGGAGTTTCACACCAGCAATTAAACCTGAAAGGAAATCCACACTCTGGTCCTCCAGCACATGCTGCCCTGTCTCCTTGCAATTCCCCTGTTTTGGTGAGGCAGAGGTGGGAGGAAGGCTACAGATGCTGTCAGACAAAGAGCTGGTCCCTGTTACTGTTGCAGATGGTGGAAGCAGAATCCTTTTTCTTTTCACACTATCAATTAAGCAATGTTGCCAAACCCACATCAGCTTCTCAGTCAAACATTTCATTTCTCAGCAGTGTGTGTGAAGTTTGAGAACTACAGTATGTTCTGCCAGCGGCCTCCAGAAAGCTGCTTTGCATTGTTTTGCTTAAATGGCTACAAAAGTGCTGTCAAAGAGACACTGTCAACTGCAGCTTTTGTGTTTATGTCTTTTTTTTTACTCAAAAAGAAAAAAAAGAGAGAGAAAGAAAAAAGAAACAAAACCTTGTGGAGTTGAAATAACTGATTTCTGCTTGTTTTATCAGTCCTTTTTACATTCCTTTGGCAGACATTGGATTTTCCTCTCTGCTATTCACAGTGCAAGCATATTCAATATTGAATAGACCTTTTTGACAGTTTTTGAACGTGTTCCATAAGATTCCAAATGCACTGATTCATGGGGATTTGTAAAGTTCCTAAAACATTAAAAAAAAGTCTACCCTGACTCAAGAATTGTTTTACATCAGGATAATTTAAAACTTCTGCTCCTTCATCTGTATGATTTCTCAGAGCCAGAAACACTTTCACAACAGATTTGTCTGCCTTGTGCACTGAGAGGGATACAAAAGCAAACACTCACTGCCTAGAAGTCAAGAAATCTAATTATCAAATGTTATAAAGGCTCTGCTTTTGTCTTTGAACACCTAAATGGGGGTAAAATGCTGGTCTTGGAAAGAATAGGCCACTGATTCTTTTATTTTAATGAGTATCAGTGAGAAACAACCACAGGACACATACAAACACAAACTAAATTTCACTGCTATGGTTGTAGATTTTTTATTCACTGCACTCTCTCATATTTTGAGTTTTCCAGCAGCCTGGGTATATTTCTTTCCTCAAATATCCCCTCCCTTCCCCTAATGCTGCTTCCCCAAAAACCAACACCATGGCAGCAATACTCATTGTAGTTTAAAACTATTCCTGTTTTCTTACTTGAGGGGTATTTCCAGCCTGATCCTCACTTTGGAAAAGCAGATGTGAATTGGTGTAAATTAATAAATGACAATAGTGATGATTACAGTAATGTGTTATGAGTATTCTCAGCTGCTCCCAGACACATGGAGTGGTGGTTACATTTTCTGTTCCATGGCCAGCATAAAGGAAATAAATAAAACAGTGGTTCTCAATTTGTTGTCCAGAGATTCACTGGAGTAATTCCCACATAAAGCAGCGAAGCCTATGGTCACTGAGTGCAAATTCAATACACAAGAGCCCACATGTTCTAGTGGAAATTTTTTTGGTAGCCCACAAACAAAAAAAGGATGAAATCAACTAAGGAGTGAAGCACATACAAATAAAGCATTAGATCTCTCACATATGTCCTCCTGGGGAAAAACTCCCACAGAAAGCACCAGGAATTAAATCTATAGAAATGTAATACAGCTCTATGGAATTTCCTCTGAAGGCCTATAGAATTTAGTACAGCAGGGAGTCCTTTTCAGAGCCCTTTTTTTTTTTTTCCAGACAACTCACAGAAGGATATAATTCTAATGAATGGGATTTAAAAAAAAAGTAATAGATTGACAATAATCTTCTATTAAATTATTTCCCATAGAAGTATTGACAGCAATAGCTATTAACATTATTTTATAAAACTGGAGAGATATATTGATTAGTAGAGCCATTGTCCTGACACAGAGAACTCAGGCAATTTATGTTGCTATTCATTGTTAGGCAAAGGGGTTTGTTCTTTTTCTTTTTTTAAACATCTGGACTCCCATGAATAATTACTTTAATTAAAATAAGAGACTATTTTATCTGCTCTCCTTGACAAGAACTTTGCCTCGTGCTACCTGGCAAATCCACTACTGCCACCATGTAAATACTTTTCATGGATTTTCTGTGATTTAAGATGCAGCTTCCCCTGGGGATTCCCAGCTCTTGGGCTTTGCCTGAGCATCCCCAGGTCAGCCAGGGAGGAGCAGGCAGTGCAGCAGGGATCGGCTCCATGGCAGTGACAAACCCAGGGACAGCAGAGCTCCTTGCACAGTGAGTGAGGCAGGGACATCCAGACTGCAAAAGGAGAGGGAACCGTGGAATTACAGAGTCATTTAAGTTGGAAAAGCCCTGTAAGACCATCGAGCCCAACTCTGCCAGCACTGCCAAGGCCACCACTGCCACATGTCCCCAAGTGCCACATCCACACAGATTTTAAATCCCTCCAGGGATGAGGACTGCACCACTGCTCTGTGCAGCTGTGCCAGGGCTGGACAAACCTTTGGGTGAAGCAATTTTTCCCAAAATCCAACCTAAACCTCCCCTGGCACAGCTGGAGGCCATTTCCTCTTGTCCTGTCCCTTGTTCCCAGTAGAAGAGCCCGACCCCACCTGGCTGCCCCCTCCTGTCAGGTTTGCTTGTCCTAAGGAGAAGGACAAAGGAAAGGGGGAGAAGAGATAAGGCTTTGGAAATTCCTCCTGTCCCAGCTTTCTCCCTTTCCAGTTGCCAAGGGGAGGAAATAAACCTAATGAAACCAACCTTACATGCCTTGTAGTGCAGGGGTGTGTGAGCTGATTAAAGTATCCTGCAGAAAATACTAAGTATATTTGGGTTTGATGATTTTCTCTAGATCCTCATTAGTCTTATCATAGATTCATCTCTAATCTTTCGCACAGTGAGGTGGCAAAGTCAGATTTGCAAGGATCTATCAGACAAAAGCAAAAAGTCAGGGAAGGAAAAGCTGTTTCTTCCTTTGATGATGCAATTATCTGGAAAGAATATTTTTTTACATTTTATTTCTTGTTGTCTCCTCAAGCATCCTTCATTTTGTCTTTTCTCTCATTCACCTGAATACTGGCTAAATACAGGGAAGTAAAATACTGAATGCTATCAAATTTGGGGACTCAGCCTCACAGGAGCCTGAGCCTGATTTTTTTTTTCTCCCCCAAATTAAAATGTGCTCTCCATGCTAAATCCTGGCCCCACTGAAGTCAGTGGCAAAATTCCTAATGCCCTCCTCCCCTGGGAGCAGGATTTGGCCCGGCAGGGATGGACAGTAGCTAAGCCCAGCACCTCCCATCCCTGGAGATCTTCCCAAGGCAGCAGTAATCAAAATAATTCATTTGCAGTTCTAAGCCTTTGATGCATGACTGCTGAGAAAGAAGATTTGTGAAAGCTGTGACAAACTTACACCTCAGCTTTCAGAAAAGGAGAAAAAAATCTGTTACTGGAAAATTTGCCAATTTTTCCCCTCTAGCCCTTAATGCAGAGCAATCCATTTGACCACATAATTATTACTTAAAGGAAAGGAGTTGGTAAAAGAAGCGTAATTTATGAGGGTGAACAAGGAAACAGATGAGCTATAGGGAAGAAATATTAGCAGAAAAAATACAAAAATAAGAGAAACAATGCTGTGTAATGCTGTCAGACCTAAATCAAAGTCAGAAAGGAAAAATGAGATGCTCGTGTACACAGATTATGCCACCATCAGTTTTTGCTGGAGAAGGAAGAACCTTGGCAATCAAGATTATCTGATAATTACCTTTCTTAATGCATTAAATTCACTCAGCTTCACCTTCAGGCACTAGCTGAAGAAAATAATGACACACATCCTCATGGTTAATGGCTAAACCCTATTTCCAAGAAATCTATTACATGTGGTGTCACCTAGAAAGCCACACAATAAAGCATCTTTAAAGGAAGCACTGATACAAAAGGATGGCGTTTGGAAACATAAATAGCAGTTGTTTGCAGCAAAACATTTTAAGGTGCAGGCTTTAGTAATACTAATGAAAGTTTGATTGTCTTTGTTAATTAGCTCCCCGCCCTCCTTTGTCAGCTGCAGAACAAACCTTTTCCTGCCAGCATCTCAGGATGCATTAGACATCATTAAACATCACTTTTAAATGAACATTCCATTTAAAAGAGATTAATTTTCAAAGTATGGCAGTGCTTGAAAACTAATCTGTACAATGATACAGCTGCTGAAGAACACCTCCACCTCCCAATTCCACAGAATTTATGGACAGATCAGTCCACGTGCTGCTGCTAATGAGGTTTGGAGGGGCTATTTGACAATCTACTGCCTCACAAAGGGACTTTGCCAAGTGGCCAATCCCTTTCTTATAGGATGTGCACTAGCCCTGGGCCAGCAGAGAGCCAAACACATCATCTACCCAGTCACACAAGCTCTGGAAAGAGTAAATTGAATCTGATCCTGCTTTTCATCCCTTCCTGCACATGAGGACAAGTCCCTCACAGGCAGCATCTCCAAGATGAAGTCCTGGTGGGATGACCCTGGTCTCCGGGGAGCAGATGCTCTATCCAACATATTCTCCATGGTGCAGAACCCCCACACAGCACACTCCTTTTCAGACCCTATCCTCTGCTTTTCCAAAGGAGTGATGGGGAATTTCACCTTGAAACACTTGGCAGGGAGTTGTTGGGTTGTTCTGAGTGTCTGAATTAGTCACATCAGACACCAGCAGGAACCAGAATCTTCTATGGTTCACTGCCATCATCAGGGGGTCAGCATGGAAGAAGAAAAATGGACCAGAGCTGCTTTGTAAATACAAAATGAAACATCGTTTTTATGTGGAATTTGGTTGGTCTTACAGAAACTGACCAGTTTTCTTTTTATTACTAATTTGTTGCTGAAAAAATGGTCATTTCTACTTGAGAATGAGTGAGGTGTCTGTCTGCAGCATGCACAAATTCATCTGCTTCCAGAAAAACCTGGGAAATGGTGCTTCCCAAGTGGATGGCCTTTATCTCACAGTGGGTTTCCTTTAAAGTGTAAACTAAAACCTTCTGAGACAAAAAGACCAAGAAGTTTTAGGTAATTCTTCTAAAATGGTCCATGGACTCTCTCATGTCTCCAGCTGCTCCACTGAAACATGGAGAAGGAAACCCATCAGTCCCATCATGGAACTGCTTTAATGGTGCATAATGAAATGGAATTTGTTACAGGATTTGGGAAAAGAAATTAAAGTTACCAGGACAGCTGATTTCCTCCCGTGCTAATATAACCCTGCTGACTCCCACGGGACTCCTGCCTGTCATGGACCTTAATTTCAGCCAACTCTTCAGCAATGTCCGTGAGTGAAGACAGAAATTTAATAACTTTGCTGGAGTCTCAGGAATTGATGAGATTTCAGAATTATCTTTGGGCACAATAAATACTAAAATGGAAGCTGAATTGGTTTTCACTTGCTATCATTTGAAAGTGTTCTTGTTATTTTTTTCTATGTGGATTGCTTAATTAGAAATACAGGTGCATTCACTGAGCTGTATTTTACTGCCCAACTTAAAAAGCCATTTTTAAACTACTGATACAAAGCAAAACTAATATTTGCTGTTTAATTGGTTTTACTAAAAGTCATTTTAAATGAGTAATTTTAAAAATTAATTAATTTTAATTATACAGTGCAAATATTTATCTGTTAAGTGAGAACCCATAAAATGAATATGAGAAAGGAATAAAGGTGTCACTACAGGGATAAAATGGGCAGCTTCTGTGTCAGTTACTAATGATTGGCCACTATAAATAAGATTTTCCCTTCCGTTGTATGACATTACTTTGGATATTTTTTGTACAGACTAACCATTAAATCGCTTCATTTATGACTCAGAGAGTAATTTTACTCTATCAAAACTCAGGACTGCAATGTACTTTTCCAGGACCAACACCCACACAGCCTCCAGTGCCCTGTGCAGTGGAGGTGAGCAGCGCTGACAGAGCCGTGTCCCAGACATTTGGTGCTGCACTTGGCAGAGCACAGCTGGCCCCAAGAGGGGCTGTTCATCAGGGCTGCTGAGCAACACTGGGCAGGGGATGCCCCAGCAGCTTTCCTCAAGCTCTTATGGGTCATGCTGGAGACCAAAAACTGTTTTTATCACCCACTGCCTGCACCTGACAGTCACATATTATCTGCAGATGCCATGGCATTACTCCTCTCCTGTGCAGGACTCATGGAAAATGCTGTTAAGCCAATCCTTCAGCTCTCCCAGGTAAAACAGCCACATCTAAACCCTGATTCTGTGCACGTTGGTTCCTTAAGCAGATTCCCTGGAGTTTACTGCAGGAGAAAAGCAACCCAGATTTGGTCATTAAATTTAGATTCTTTTCGCTCATCTTATTCACACAGTCAAGAAAGGTATTTGTATCATTTTGCTTTTCAATGGGTGGAATAAAATTAGCTGCATAACAAGTGTCCTTGATCATGAATTATATAAAGCAATGCACTTATTTAGAATTCCAAATACACAAAAGAATTAAAGACGGTGAATGAGGAAATACACCTGCCAAAAGAAGAAAAGATCCAATTTTCCATGTATAGTACAGATCATATTCCTAAAATGGCTGGAGCAGTCTGAAAATGTTATTCTAAGGGACATATCCTGACAGTTCCCCTGACAGATGCACCTTAATTGTTGACTGACTGAGATTTTAGGTACCTGCACTAGGGTCAGCGGGCAAGGCCAGATGGGTCCATCCAATGGAACTGCTTAATCTTTAATGCAATTAATTGAAACCCTGCAGAACCACAGAGAGAACCCACTCTGTCCCATGCCTGCATTTCCATCTTCCCAACAGCTATATCCAAAATGCAGCTGTGCCTCCAGACAGAAATCCAATCCATGGAAGTTCAGCATAAGGATGGTGATGCTTGAGGTGAGACCAAAGGCTCATCTCAGGTAGATAGCTCTGTTCTGGAGTGGCCAGACCACTGGAAATGTTTATTTCCAATAAATATTTGGAGACAAAGGATTTCTTTGAGCATGAGGTTGGTTTTATGGATTTATTAATCCCTCACTAGATTTCCTTTCCATGACAAAATGCATTTCTTTGAGGCCATAGGAAGCAATATGAACCTTCAGGTGCCATTCTCCACTTTAGATTCAGATCTCAGAATGAGAATCATTCAGGTTGGAAAAGACCTTTAGGATCATCAAGTCCAACAGTCAACCCAGCACCACCACCATGGGCACCACTAAACCAAGTCCTTAAGAGCCATATTCACACGTTTTTTAAACACTTCCAGGGATGGTGACTCCACCACTTCCTCCTCCAGGTTTTCTAGGTGTCTCCATCTCCAGCAGTGCTCATCCATCAGATTAACAACAGCAATTCTCTGCTTTTGCAAACCAGTCTGGGGACAAAAGAGAGGTGGGCATTAAAGGCAGCCAAACTGACCCCACAAGAGGAATCCCCACAGGAGATGCTCAGCTTGAGAGGTCTCTGTCTTTGGTCCCAGCACTGTGGGTGGGCATCCACAGTCCTCCAGCTGAGAGGAAATCTCCTTACTGAACACCACACATCAGCCAGACAGGTGGAAACCCTCACATTTCGGTGCCCATGCCCCATGATCTGTGACCATTTTAAATGTCACCATCAACGGCTGCCAAAAAACCCCAAATTCAAAACAAAGACCCCAGTCTTGGCTCTATGGTTAAGGATCCGGAGCAATTCCAAATCATGTAAGGAATTATCAAATTAATTTAAGTTCCAGGTCAGACAGTCCTGGGCAGCCAACTGGACTGGGTTCAGTCTGAGACCCTGGGCAGAATGGATTCCAGCCAATATTAATAATTGCTTTACTAATTGAGGTTCTTTGTTTAGAATCTACAAATTATAGTTCAGGGGCTGAGGCATCTGTCATTCCCTATCACAAAAAATTAAAGCACCTGGATGACAGCATTACTATTTTTCAGCTCTTGTTGAGCATAACAGTTTTGAGATCTTCAAGTTGGTAACATGCTTATTTCACATAGTTTGGTGTTTTCCTTGCTTTCTTTGATCTTTTGGAAATTATTGGAATCACAAATATCCTCTGGGTGACCACCTTTGGCCAAAGGGAATCATTGCTCAGTGATGTAACTGATTTTATCTGTGTTAAAAAGAAGAAAGAGAACTCCACGCCACCATTTTCCCACTTTATTTGTACAATAATGTGAAAGTCCAGACCAACTCAGAATTATGCAAAATACCAGGACATGAAGTGTCTAATTACATTCTGACTTTACTGCTTCCTAACACCCTAAGTCAAAGTAGGTGAACTATGAAGAATATGGAATAATTGCAATCATTATCACATAAAATGCACTGTATATGATTTTAGAGTGGTTTTGGGCTAAATCTATCTTTAGCTTAGCCTCATGGTATAAAGTCCCTTTTGTGCTAATAATTCCAAACCCCAGTTCAGGGGAGTGCAACAGAGCTTGATGAAAGCCAAATTTGAGGGCATTACTGGAGTATTTAATACTGCTGGAGCATGAAAAATTCCTCTGATGAAGAAATCTTGGATATTATTCCACTGATGTTACCTCTGGCAGAGTCTCATGGAGTTGGTGAAAATGGAATCAACCTCTCAAGATCTGGGCCTTGCACAGCTGAAATTCCATGATTATATGTCGAGATAGAGAACTTTAATTGCTTATATCTATGCAACATTTTATGAGATCTGCTACAAGCCCGTAGCTATGAGATCTGCTACGAGCCTGCAGTTCAATCCATTTGCTTTTAAAATCATCTTCTTAAATAAATTTTTAAGAAAACCCTCAGCTCAGTTCAGCTCTTTTATGCTTTATTTATGCTTTGTTTAAAATCACCAGAGTTGATAAGACTGAGCGAGGTTGCTTTGCACCTCTCAGAAGATGTGTGCACATTAAACATATTGGCAATATTTATTTATTTTGCCATCTGTCCCACCAGCCCCGCGTTCTCAACAGTTTGGCCTAGAGAGGGCCAAAAATCACCTGAGCATCATAAACCGAGTCCCCGGCTGTCAGCCTAACACATTGAGCCCACAGCTGCTGTCCTGCTGCCTGATTTAATGAGGTTCCTAAAGTATGTGGACAAGTATTCGGGCTCTTGGTTGCCATGGCGATGGAGCGGGCGCTCGGAGCGGGTGTCAGCAGCATCCCGATCAATGGCAATCAGCTCACGGCCCATCAGCCCTGCAGATGCGCCCGGCCGGCCCTGCCCCGACAGCCCGGCCGGCCCTGCCCTCACGGACACGGCGGAGCTGAGGCCTGACAGCCCGGCTGTGCCCTCACTGACATGGCGGAGCTGAGCCCGATAGCCCGGCTGTGCCCTCACTGACATGGCGAAGCTGAGCCCGACAGCCCTGCCGGCCCTGCCTGCACGGACACGGCGGAGCTGAGGCCCGACAGCCCGGCTGTGCCCTCACTGACATGGCGGAGCTGAGGCCCGACAGCCCGGCTGTGCCCTCACTGACATGGCGGAGCTGAGGCCCGACAGCCCGGCTGTGCCCTCACGGACACGGCGGAGCTGAGGCCCGACAGCCCGGCCGGCCCTGCCCGCACGGACACGGTGGAGCCCAGTCTCAATAGCCCGGCTGTGCCCTCACGGACACGGCGGTGCTGAGCCCGAGAGCCCGGCCGGCCCTGCCCGCACGGACACGGCGGAGCTGAGGCCGGACAGCCCGGCTGTGCCCTCACGGACACGGTGGAGCTGAGGCCCGACAGCCCGGCTGTGCCCTCACTGACATGGTGGAGCTGAGCCCGACAGCCCGGCTGTGCCCTCACGGACGCGGCGGAGCTGAGCCCGACAGCCCAGCTGGCCCTGCCCGCACGAACACGGCGGAGCCCAGTCCCGATAGCCCCGGCCGCCTCTGCCCGATAGCCCGGCCGGCCCTGCCCTCACGGACACGGCGGAGCTCTGCCCAGCCCGGCCGGGCTCAGGGCACAGACCTGTCCGACGGGCAGCAGGGCTTTTGAAAACTCAGTGTTTTGCATCCTCTGAACTCGATCGCTTCCCTCAGGTTCCAGGAGAAAACTAGAAACATGGAATCACAGGTTATGCTGAGTTTAAAGGGACTCATCAAGACCAGCAAATCCAACTCCTGGCCCTGTGTAGAACACCCCAACAATCCCCCTTGTGTCTCAGAGCATTGCCCAAACTTGGTCAATACTACATTCCCCAGAGGAAAAGGATTCGTCCATGGTTGACTCAAACACCTCTGAACTTCCCATCACTTTTCACAGCATTTACTACAGTAGACCAGCACCTACATTTCTGAGGCCAAGTGTTTTTTTACTGAGTCAATTCACCTGTTTTTGGAAGACAAACATTGATGAACAATCTGTGATTCATATAGAAGCTTCCTTACCCAGAAGGAACTGAGAACCAGAGTAGCAATCCAGGAACATGGAGAAAACACATCATTCCAGATAACTCAGGTTAGATTCCCACACATTTCCATCACAGCAGAAAGGGACTGAATTTTTTCCGGCATACCTTCAAAGCTAAAATGTTTTAAGTGTATTTTTTTTCTGTCCAAAAAACATAAGCTATTTAAGTATATCCAGAACACTCAAACCTGAATGAGAGGTTGTCTCAGACACTCATCATGTCCCAAAAACCCCAACAATTAAACATACTTTAATGATCCAAATCTCAATTTACCACCTTACAGCCTTGTGAGATTATTTTTCAGATCCAAAGGAAGCTGTTTCTTGTTTCTTTCCCAGCCCTTCTGACAGGGGCATTCAGACATTATCTTTCAGCCCAGAATATTAAAGTCCAAACAGCACTGGATCTGAGGGATTAGTCACATGTGTTTACATTGCCTTGGCCATTCAACCTTGCTTGTCCTCAGATGGATCTTAACAATAAAGCAAACAGCTACACTGTGTAACAACCAAAGTGGGTAATCAAGGCCTCTGAACAAAGGCAGGGAATTAGAGAGTTTGGAGTTTCTGTGAAAGCAGCAAAAGATGTCCTCAAAGTTGGTACAAACTGACATTTAAGAAAGTATCACGTCAAGTTTCAAAAATTGATGTATTTTGTAGGGGTAGGTGGAAAAGCACAAGGCCATAAAGACAAAAATTCAGTCCCTCCGGGATCATCTTAGAAAACAAGCTACACATTTCAAGCAAAGAAATTCCCCAACAAACCCACTCCTCTCCATATGAAAAAGCATCAACAATCAGACCTATTCTTGACATGGCTTTCTGTCACTCATCAAATCCTCTGTGTCCAGAGGGGGAAACAAATTCCAAGGGAATTCACCTGGGGAGCAGGAATTTCATTCTGTAAGAACTGATCCCATCATTTTTGCTACAGTTGTGAGCAGATGTTTCACAGCTTTGCTGCTCACCGAAACCAAGCTGAGCCCTCAGGAACTGAGCTGCACCAGCGCTGCAGTGGGGACAGCACGGTCTGTGTCACTCCATGGTTTGTCACTCATCGAGGTCAGCTCCAGTGCCAACACAGCAAACACAACCACACCATGTTATTTACAGCTGAGATTTACTTCATGCCATTTACACAGCTGCAGGTTTCATCAGGGACGTCTTACAGACTGGGTTTCCTCATCAAAATGGTGCCATCTTCAAAGAGATGTTGCTTTCCAAACTTCCACGTCCAATTTTCCTGTGGCAGCTACAGTGGCCAAGGGATATCTACAACTTGTAGTATTGCCTCAGCTCAAGGAATCTGTGACTTGGTCACAATCCAAGACATGCTGATCTTCAGAACAAAATCCACTGCTCTGCTGATGCTGGCTGCCAGTCCTCATCAGTCTTACCAGTCATGGCAAGAGAAGATTAAAGGCAAAGGCATATCCAAAGCCTCTCCAGTGAGGAGTGAAGCATTTCAGCACTGTGCCACAATGGCATATTTCATCTTGGCAAACTGATCGTTGTCCAGAAACTACTTCTGCCGTGGACATTCCACCTTTTCAGTCTTTTCAGTCAAAATGGGTTTTATGGCATCTTTGTGGTATCTTTGGCTTCCTTTGAGTAATTGGAATGGATAAAGTTAGAAAAGAGAATGTACAGGTCACTTGGAAATAGTGCTGAGGGCTGGTAACATTGTACCCTGTGACCATGCAGACTTCAGTGGTCAATCATGAAATCTACAGCTCATGCAAAACCTCCTCCCACTGCTTGCGCAGGACCTGGCCCCACCACACAAAGCCAAGACTAGCAGATCAATACCAACCTCTCCACCTAACCAGATATTCAGACTATTCTGAATGCCAAACCTATCAAAACCATGTTTGCTGTACCCGACCCCTTGCATGGTATTTTCATGATGGTCAATCCTCAATTTAAACAAGCAATAAAACGAATGGCACTGACCATTTCCTGTCACTGCAAAGGCAGAACACCTGTTTTACTGAACTCAGAGGAACTTGGCTCATGGCTCAGAACACACCTGAAGGAAAAAGTAACACATTCCTGATGAAAACTGACTCAGCTGTCCAAGAGCAGAAAAATGAACTATTGCTATGTTATCTGAGTCATTCACTTTACTACAGGAGCAGATGGACAGGTGGAAAAGCACTATGGACTGATCTGCTCATTGATTTCCATACTGCACTAGAAGTCTTTCCTTCCACAAGGAACTATCACCAGGCTTCAACTTCCCAGACTGACCAGCACTAGGAGGAATGAGTTAATCAAAGCCACCCCTGAAAACCTAAGGCTGGTGTCTCCACTAAGGCAGATAACTGCCTTAAAACTTGATCATGTTATCCTACTCACTTATTTCTGTAGTGGTGATTTCCCCACAAAGCATTTCTCTAAAGCTGAGTGGTCCAGAAAACTATAGTTTGAGATTTTTTTATTGGGTCTTTCTATTTTATGGGATATACAGAAAGTTAAAAAAAAAAGTTTTTAAATGTTTGAGATGCAGTTTGTTCTTACAATATACAGACTCTAGATTTGTAGTAGTGAATGAGAGCTCTGTTCCATCTTCTGCTCAAAGACACAATTCTGACTTCTCTCCCAACTTGGATATTAAAAGTTAACTCCAAATCCCTTCATGAAATGGATGCTTATTCTGGGGGGTTTTATTTGCAGTTTTTGGCATAGTGTGATTTGGTTTATATTTACGTTTCCCCACCATAGCTATAATTTCCCCTTTCAGGATAGTGAAGTGTTCTCTAATTGGCTTTTATTTTGTTTCATATACTCTTTGCACCTCGTAACAGAGCTTTGAAGAGCTCCCACTCTGGTGGGAGCACAGCTCTGGGCTGTGCTTGCTGTAAAATATGATGACATTAGTTAAGTGATACAATCCTCCAAACACACATTCCTGCCATCAGCCTCCAGGAGCCTGCATTACAGGCAAGCAGCAGTCCATAATAAGTCCATATACAACAGGGAGTGATGTGATCAGAGAATGTCCTACTGAAATGCTTGTTCTTATGAAGTCCATGAATATTGCTTTTAAGTGTAAAAAAAAGTAATCTGTTCTGGAAAGACACTTATGAACAGAAAGGGGGAAAGAATACTCTCTGATCTCTTGAGCCGAGCTCTCAAGACATCAATGACTATGCACTCATTTATAATCTCCCCTAATTTACTGGCTGCCCTAGAGACACACTTTGATCTTTGGGAAGATCTACTGTATCTCTCTGCTTTGCAACAGGCAATAAAAACTGTAACCCTTATAATAAAGTGGTCTAAATAATGTAGTCATAACATCTAGCCCCCAATTCATCAAGGAAGATGCCACCTTGCACTCCACATTCTTGGCATAAATATTCATCACCAGCATGGGAAGTGCACAAGTTTTGTAGTAGATGTCCTTTCTCTGCAAGTACATGTGCTGTGTGAAAGTCTGTATAATTAATGTCAAGGATCACTGCTACACTTTGAGCAGAGCATGGGAAGGAAATGCAGTTTGCTTCCCAAAGCTGGTTGGTTGGTCAGGCTGCTGTCATTAGAGGCTGTGCTTATTCAGGTTTATTAATCTACAGCGTTGGGAACACATGGCAGCACCTCACATCCCAGCAGCACAGGGAGATGTTCTGCAGGAGGTTCTGCAGGGGAAGGAAAGAACATGGAAACCTCAGCCCAGGGGCTGCAGTGCAGAGCTGTGCTGGCAGAAAGAAGCAGGTACCACGGGAGAGGTGAGGAGCAGCACTGCTGCATGTCCTGCACTGAAACACTCCTGCTCCTCCACGTGCAGCTCTAGAGCTCCAGCAGCAGCAGCTTCTCATTGCCACAGCACTCTGAGACAGGCAAGAGGGCTCTTTCTGCTCTCTGTGGTTCACTTCAAATGTTCTCCTGCAGACCCAGGCTCAGCTCTCTCCTTCCCTCACTTGTCCTCTGCTCTCTCCCCTTTCTTTGGTGTTCAGCCCCACTCCTGCTCAGAGCACCTCACAGCCATGGAGTGAGACAGTGTTTGGTGCCACAGTGCCACTCACCCTGCCTGTGTGTCACCCTCTTCCCTCCACATCTCTAAAGCTTAATTTTTTCATTAAAGTCCAGCCCTGTGTCCAGCAATCACCAGAAACCACTCCTCCTACAGAAAAGCCCCACCATGCACCTGCTCCTCAGTGCAGCACAGAGATATTCCTCTGAAGGAAGCCGAAATATTCCTCTGAAACTTCTGCTCTCACCAGTGGAAGGGGGATGCTCTGCACTGCTCCAAAAAACAAGTTCAGAAAAACCCAACTAAAACTCAGAAAAAAGCAATGCCCCAGAGCCAACAGACATTTTGGAATATTTTGGCCTAAATAATGAATAAGGCTCCCAAGCAAATACTTTTAGGATTAGCCAAAATTATGAATGTTTCAAGACTGTAAAACAATAAAAATCACAGTCAAATTTACCAGCATTATTTAGCATATGGTACAGATAGAAGAAGAATAATTAAATAATTCAAAGAGCTGAGAGTTACCCATTATAGCTTCTGAATCTGTAGATCCTTTGTACAATTTTTTCATAATGGCAGAAAGCAAATCCAGCTATTAGGGCTACAGGAAATCCCATGGGAGGCATTTTTCTTAATTGTGTATCTAAATTTCATTTTGCTGGAATAAAATGGATTAAATGTTTTCTGCAGTTATAGGAGCAAGGCATAAAGCAGCACCAAGAGTCCCAGATCTCCTGTGCATTCACTTTCTGTCACCCAGGGCAACTCTGGAAGAGAGATCCAACACAGAGCAGGATTAATGACAGCTTGGGTTTGTCAGGGCAGGATCAGCTTCCCATCCTGGGGCACCTGTCTGGGAATTGTGCTCTTAAATAGTGCATCCAAACAACCTCTTTGGTGGGAAGCTTCCAACTATATCTGAGGCTGAAATGGAGAATAAATTGCCCACTTGCAAGCCAGTCAAACTTGAAGGGAAAAGCAGATTTGCTGCTGACTTTGCCGAGGTCCCTTTGTAACAGCACAGGTGTCACACAGGAGTGGGTTTGTTTCTTGTGAGGAAGCACCTCCTCAGTGTCAGCAATGAAATAACAGCACCAGAAATAGAGAGAGCAGAAATAACAGCACCAGATGCCTCTAGAGCTGTCCACACTTGTTGATCCATGGCTGCGAGAGACAGCGCACGCACGGCATGGGAAATGACAGAATACACATCTGGATGCCAAAAAGCATTTACTGCAGCAGTTGCTCTGGGAACTGTCCTCCCCACTGACTAGCCAGATACACAAGGCTGGAAATATTACCATGGGATAGGCAGATCCAACAGCAGGTTAAAAGTTAGCAAAAGGAGAAGATAAAGAGAATTAAATACACCTCCTGTCCCCAAACAGACCCAAATCCCTGAGGGAGTAAACCAGAGAGAGCTGAATTTTCACGTGCAACCAAAGCCAAGAGGAGATAACACAGAGAGAGGTCCCAGCGTGGAGCCCACTGCTCCCCTGGAGTTCGGCTCCAGGGAATGGGGACACTCTGGCACAAGTGAGGTGCACAGGATATCCCCCAGGGTCACACAGGACAGCAAACAGGAATGCTGCTTCTGGTGGAAAGGGCAGATGTAAAGGCCTGGTGTGACTTCTCCATGGGCTTTCGGCTTTCTTTAAAGTGTGCCTGTAGCCAAAATTAATGACCAAGCAGGCAAAGCTAATCACTCATGGTAGTTTCAATACATGAGCTGTTCAAACCCAGTATAATTTTACCTCACGTTTATTCTGCACCTTTCATCCTAAATGTTCTTTGTAAAACTTTAACACGAAAATGGGGCTCAAACCTTGAAGTTTATTGGAATTAATGATTAATACTACCCAGAAGCCAATCCTAAAGCAAATACCAACACAGAGAGTCATTTTCTCAAAGAGGAACAGAGATGCCCTGTAAAGTCTCTTCACAGCAGCAGACTGAGGGGAAGGAGGAACCAAGTGGGATCAGTTAACCAGGAGGGAAAATGCAGGTGGGCAAGGTGCAGGTGGGCAATAATTAGTGTTCACTACGAGAGGAATGTGTACAAGCTCCAGGAGAGGCACTGGAGGTATTTATTATTCCTGCACCTCAGTGAGATATTGCTGTCTCAAAGTGACACCCATGGCCATTGAGCAGACATCCTGGCCATCACAGGTGGATGCCAGTTTTCCCAGCAGCACAGCAGTATGGAATGTTTGTATCCTGGAAACAGGAGCTCAGGGTTTGGCCAGAGCTCAGCTGGGCCATGGCTGAGAGGAGCAAGACAGAAGGAAAAGGTTACCCTGCAGAGTGTGTGTGGCTCTCTGCTGACCATGGGATGGAAAAGGAAGAGATTTCCTGTGGCTGTTGGGCAGGCTCCCTCTCCCTGTTCCTGCTGGCCGTACCTGCCATGTTTTCCCTCCAGGATGATGCTCTGCCCAGCAGCAGGAGCTGCTCTGGCCATGCAGGGGTTTTGCTGCAGCACTGGGAAAGGGCCACGGCCATTTCACTTCATCTGCTCCAGGCAACTGTCTCGTTTGCCTGAGCCTGGAGGGGAACAGAACTCAGTGCTATTGTCAAGATGCCATAAAAAAAATGTATTCAATAGCAAAAACCTCCTCAGACTGATCAGTCTGACAGACATTAGATGCTCCATGGCTTTTGTTGCCCTCGTAGAAAGCCAGACAAATGATGGTCAAATAAGTGAAGTACTATGGATTGCACTAATGAAACATAGGAGAACTTTGTCCTGTAATTTGCCATGGATAAATGAGATATTTTTTCCCATTCATACCACATCTTTGTTAACAGCTCTTTTTGGAAAGGCTGAATCTCTGTGACTAAGGGTGAAAGCTGAAATTAACTCATGGTATATAAGATTTATAGACATGTATATAACAACGTGGCTTTCCAGTAAGATGCTCAGACTCAAACATGTACTAATACTTTTATTTTTCTAAATAGCCTTATTTTTGGGGAGGAAAACATAGAAGTGTAGAGCAAAGCCAATCTTGTTCATGTTCTGGAGTGAGCACACACATGGGAGAGCTCAGCTCAATTCTCTTTCTCCAGCTCCAGGGCCACCCTGGCCTCACTTTTCTGCCCAAGGCCATTCCTTCCCCCAAAGCTGTTGGGATTTCTTTCTCAGCTTTGCAAAAACTACTCAAACACTGTTCAGAGAGGTATTTTAAGAGTTTCAGTTTTTTGGTTTTCACTGTATTAAATCTGTATTTTCCCTGTTAAAAGTTTTCTATTTCTGCCTTGCTGCACTATGTCCCTATTCTGGAATTTCAGACACCTCTGGTGTGAAAATGAAAACTCCACTTGAACTGGGAGAGAAGAATCAAATGCCATTTGCCGGAACAGGTTTCAGACCAAAAAGGGAGCATGGAACATGCTTCTTCTTCATAATTACCATGGAATTTGTGCAGAAGGAATTTGACTCAATCAACAGAAATATCAACAAGAAGAAATGTGTGTTAATGAAATACCATGTATTTGGAATTCATACAGAGATCATGAGAGCTCACAGGAAGAACACACAGCAAACTCCAGCTGCAATCACACCACAATTTTAGCAGAAATGGCCCCATCACTGAGCAAAATGTCATGGTATAAAGTGATAATGTATTGAATTAAGAAAACTTTTTGGAAAATGATACTAGAGGGTCTTTTCCTAAATGGATGGTCATGTTTAATTAGGTTTAAGAGCAAATATGGCAAGGGATCCTCACACAACAGAGCAGACTGCTGTTAACTTTGGCTGCTTCCTGAATTTTCAATGAGATCTCTACTATAAAAATCATTTTGCCATTGCAAACATTAAGGAAAAACTGCCTTCCTGATCAAAGAATGCCCCCTTTTGGAACATCCCACTCCCACAGAACACAGGTACTGCATCAGGGTGGTTCTGAACACCACATTCACGGATCAAATCTTCTTTTCCTGATGGAGGATCATGCAGTGCAGGTTAAAACCAGAGTTCACTTTGTGCCTCTCACTCCTGAACTGTTATAAAGGCAGAACAATGTTAACACTCCTGTGTAGCCTCTGCCAGCCCATGGCTGCACCAAGGCACTCATTTGTGCCATTTGCTTTTCCTGACCAATTTTACAATTTCTATCTAGCTGTATTGAGTTTTCAGCATGGCACTGAGCTTCATTTCCAGAGCAGCAGCCAGGAAAAGTTAATGACCCAAAAATGACACTATTTTAGGCTTATGGTGGGCCAACCAATCCCTTCCACCCTTGGACTGAAGGGTTTTGCCTCTCAGCCCTGCAGGGACACAAAGCTTGAAGGCTGCAGCACTCATAGGAGCTCTGCCCCATTTAGGATCCTGGAATACAGGTGCCAGCCCAAATTTCCCCTTCTCTCTCTCCGCTTTCCATTACAGAAGAGATGGCAGCTTCCTTCTAGTCCAGGACAAGATATTTCCTTGTGGATCAAGTGCTCAAGAAGAGGGGAGCACAGCAAGGGAAGTGCTGGCAATCGCCTCTAGCCTGTACAGGGGGGAAAGTGACTGACAGATAAGCCAGGACTAAATCTCTGAAGACAAATCTTGGGGTTCTGACCTTTAAACAATACCAAATCCCTCAGGAAAAAAAAATAAAAATCAAGGCTAAACTTCTGAGGAGATCTTTAGACCATTTCAGATCCAGGGGTCCAGTTTTAGAGAGATTTTTTCAGCACTCTTTTGTTTCTGTTGGGAAAAAAACCAAAAAACAGGCACTTTTAGACAGACAGGAATAGGAAAGCAATATGGGCACATTCTAGCAGCTGGAAAAATTATGCCTAGAATTAACCAATATAAATGGACAGCATAAAGCAGGGCTGTTCTTTCTGATTTGTTTTTTTGGATTTTTTTTGAAATGCCACACATAGGGCTTTTATTACAGCCCCACATTCCACCTCGAGCAATGGACGTGCAACTGCATCCTTTAAAAAGCATTGCATTTTAAGAAACACAAGAACACATTAACAATGGAATTAAGTAACTGGCACTATTTGTTTGCCCTGATTTTTGAATTCCCATTGGCTTTTCTTATTTTCTATCCCTCCCCTCCACAGAACAAGATAATTAGACAGAAGCAAATAAGATGTACAGAGCTAGAAAACAGAAGAGCCTGACATGTGTAGTGCATGCTGTCAGCCATATGGCATTCTATATATATTGTTACAGATGAAAATCGTACCACACACTGCGCTGTACATTAACACTGGAACGGGATACAGTAATTCACGGGCAGAAACTGATACTATCTGCTGTGTTGGCTAATAGATTTTTGAAGTTTTCTCCATAGCATTTTATTTTAAATGACAGTGTTTTCTATTAATGGGTGGGCACTGTCAGTTTGTTGACCCCAGTCGGGAAGGACGTCTTTTTGTTCCGATGGCAGCCATCATTTCTGTGAAGTGATGCATGTAAAAAAGCCAGGAAATGCAATTCACCTCACACGCGGCTGTCACTCAATCTGACATCTACATGTTGGAGTATTTTCTCAAAGTTTTCTCCATGTGACCTGCAAGTTAAAGATCAGGGAGGTTACCTTCATCCAGCCCATCCATGTGTCAATCATCCCCACCTAAAAATGAAAGTTACAAATAAACTGCAGCTCTATTTATACTCTGCTGCCTGTCCCATCTTTTCCACGTCAATCTCGCCGTCTCTCATTACAGCTACATCATGCTGCCCCCCTTCCTGCTTTGTGTATCCCAGATTAAGCGCCTTTGTTTTTCTGCTGCTGTCCTTCTGAGCATGTAAAGCTCTTAATGCCTTAGCTCTCTTTTTTACCCTGTAAAACTTTGAAAGGAAACTTAGAAACATATTAGTGGCCTTTTAAATTAGTGTATGGCTAGAAATCAAACAAAAACTCTCTTTTCCATGCAGAAGCACAAGGGAAGTAAATACAACCGTGGAGCTGAAGTATCTCAAAGAGAGTGGTTAGATGGGATTTTGGGAAGGAATTGTTCCCTGTGAGGGGGTGAGGCCCTGGCACAGGGTGCCCAGAAAATCTGTGGCTGTCCCATCCCTGGAAGTGTCCAAAGTTGGTTGATGTTTGGAACAACCTGGGACAGTGGAAGGTGTCCCTGCCGTGGCAGGGGATGGAATGAGAGGAGTTTGAAGGTTCCTTCCCACCCAAACCATTCTGTGATTCTGTGATTTCATTCTTTCTGTGCCGGCTGTTGGAGCACGCTGAGGGAACTGCCAAAGGCAGAGCCAGGGACCTGGCAGTGTTTTCCCAAGTCCTTGGTGTATCACTGGCACTGCCCAGTAGAGATGAGGGGTTTTATATGTGCTGAAAGTTGACCTGAACAGAATTACACCAAGGAAAAGAAAATATTACCAAAACCAAAAAATATTACTCCAAATCACCTCTTCCAGTATCCAAGCTCCTTCCTGTATTTAAAAAAATGCTCAATAAAATCCTGACCTCTTCCTAATTCACAGAGGCAACTCTACTCCCCAGCCCCTGAACTGAAGAGTAAGCTGGAAACTGTCCAAGAAATCTTGAATTACTTCAGCTAGAATAAAACTCATGGGAAGACAAGAGGATTGTCCTTCAAATCCAATGCCTTGGGATCAAGGTCCTTGTAGTACCCAAGGAGATAAACTTATTTGAAATATCCACAAAAACACAGAAGGAAGATTTGGGAACAGCTTCCTCTCAATTACCAAGCAAGATCATACAATTTCTTATTTTACTTAGGTTTTGTTGCCAAAAATCTAGTCTGGGTTTTTAGCATTTTATTTGTTTTGCTCTTAAATCCCAGTTCCCATTGGGAGATAAGGTGAACCAGGGCAAGGTAGACAAATTCAGAGCCTCATCTCCATGCAGGCAGCAAATTTACTCACAACAGGCTTCAAATGTGGTACATGGGGGTTTCAAACCTTGGTTATATTCAGGGAATCCAGACGTGAAAGAATATTTTCTGCCTGTCTTCAAAGGAGCACATTTCCAAGCACCATCCTTTGGGAAGTGCCTTATCTGGCAGGCAAAAATAGCTATTGCAGTGCAAAGAGCAGAAAGTGAAGCAAATTACCTCCATATTTTTGGCTGGAAATGTTATACCTGATAGTCCCTCTCACAGTCCTTCTCTTCTGCTCCATCAACATTTGCATACTGCCTACAAAGAGGAACTGGCTGCGCAGAAAACATGCGTGGCAAAAACCACAGACATGTCTCCATAATCCAAATACATCTCTCCATATCTCAGCAGCTGGGTTATTTTTCTTAGTGGTGGGGAGTGCAAATTCCAGATTTCCCAGGCAGAGGAGGGGGTTGGACCTAGGTCTGCTTCCTGCTTTCATGCTAGACAAGCATCTGACTCTTGAACATAGGCAGGTTGGGATCACCTCTTCCCTGGTTTCCCCTTTGCTTTCAAAGATTCCATTTGAAAAGTGGAAGTAAGGCAAAAAAAAACAAAAGAAAAAAAAAAAAGAGTGGTTTGATCAAATGTTGTATTTTCCTCCACGGTTTTAGTCTGGCTGCCAAATTTGGGCTGGGGGAGGAGGTCACCCAGCCAGAAGCACAATATGTTCAGTCTGCTGTGGCTTCCAGTGGATCTGCTCCCTTGGGGCTGCCAGATGGAGCTGCACACCCTCCACTGAAGCCCCTCAGCCATATGCCAGGACTCACCCGTGGCTGTGCTCGCCTCCAGTTCTGCTCTAACAACAACCAATGGAAATATTTGGATCCTTTGTCTCAGAGCACCCACAGGGAGGTTCTCCTAACCTGCCCTGAACTCCAGGGCAAGAAGTAGTGCCCAGACTTCTCCCCCTCTCTCTGGTTGGGTTTTGGATGAAGCTGAAATCCGTGTTCCCGTGGGAGTTCAGCAGGATTTCATCCCATCAGTGATGTGGCACAGGTACCTCACAGGTTCCCACTTCTCCAGCCATGCCAGAGTCCCTCCTGCATCCCAGGGACATCTCCACACTGTGCAGCCACGCAGTAAACCACCCAAACCACCCTGGCCATCCTCTGCTCATCCCCACCTCATCCAGGGGCTGGTGGCCTGTGGAACATCCCAAGAACCAGCTGTCCTGAGGAGCTTCCAGCATCGTGAGAAACTTTCTGGACCAAGGAGGTAAAATGTCCTCTGTGCTTCAGCTTGTCTCTCTGGAGAGCAAATCTCCTTCTCTGGGCTACAAAATGTGAGGAATTCCTTCTGTTTTCTGACACAGCTAAGCAGTGATGATGGTGTTTTCACAAGATGGTTTGTAGGAACTGGGACTGTATTAAATGACATTTTATAGCTATTTTGAATGCAAGGCTGTTTACATTTCAGACTCTCAAACCTACAAGACTATATTTACCATTTAATCAAAGAATGGACTCTGGATATTTTGATTTAGGAGATCCAGCATGCCCCAGCATCATGTTTGCTGCCCACACTCACTGACCACAGCTTGTGCTCTCTGTTCACAGGAGGACTTGGACACAAATCCCCCTAAGAAAGTGAATACCTTCATCATTTTCTTGTGTCTCAGCTGGAGCACAGAGGAATGGACTGAGAAACAGGAGGAGTGAAATATTGCAGTGAACTTTTAAACTAAAATAGCAATAGAGAGTTAGATAATTAAATGGGAAACCAGATCCAAATGTCAAATAAGGAGGGGGACATCAAAGAGAAACAGCAATCTCTGATAAAGATCAAGAGAGAAAACTAAAATTTTTATGGCATATGCTGACAAATGGCTGAAGTAAAATATAACAAAGTAACTTGGTTTAGCAATATTTCTACAGATTGTCTGAACTACACTGCTGCAGAGATCAAAGGATAGATCTGGAAACAAAATACCAAAAGAAATGACACACTACCCTTCTACATCTTCCCTCTCCCACCGACCCCCTCCCTTTTAAATTCATATTTCAAACCCAGGACTCAGAGGCTGGAAATTTGTAAGAGTTTCTGGAAAGGTCACTCCATCAACTGGGCAAGTGTGAATTTTTATTTGAAATTTCTTTGCAGCGTGCTGTTATTTTCTGTCCCCATCAGAAAGGGGCTCCGAAGGCAGGTCCAGGCAGCTCCGGCTCGGATCTCCTCTCAGCTGAGCACCAGATTTTCCTGGGATGCTCAGCTCTGCTCTGCCTTTCTGTGTGGGACTCTGTCACATGGCTCCAGCAGATGGGTTTGCTGCAGTTTTTTTCCCAACAATGCTCCCATTGTTGTTATTGAAACTTCTCCTCCTGCTTGAGCCCAGTCCTCATTATGTGCAGATTAATCCCCTGGTTCTGATGACTGTGCTTCTCTATCAACACTCGCCATTTGTGGGCATCCTCAAAACAGAGAATAATTTCTTATTTTTGGTTTGCTTTGTTGACTTGCTTATCACTTCATCATCCACTCCAGCTAAATATATTTGTCAATTGAGGCATTTTGAGCACTTTGTAAATAAAAGAGCCATCTGTAATTTATTTAAAGTTTATTTGCAGTAATCTCAAATGCAGGGACCGTGCCAATTATTTTTTTTTCCTGTTTTTCAATTACTTAAAATTAAAAATGAAATTTCACAAGGAAAAAAACCCTGGTTTTTCCATTCTACTTGAAAGCCAGCTCTCAAGATAGCTGCTTTTCTGTATTATCAGGAGACTGGGCGATAAAGATTATCTCTGACTACATTCTCCTCCTACAAGAGAACAAAGACTCTGTTAATAAATGAAACTCAGATTCTTCCTGCTCAATGAAAAAGGATTGCGCTCAAAAATAAAATAGCCAGGTGAAATCTTGGAGTAGATGTTACCTGCAGGACTAAAGTAGATTGAATGACCCTTTCTGGCTTGAATCTAGGAAAAGATTTGGCAGATGTACCTGCTGCAAAGGTGTGATAGCTAACAGGAAATTGCAAGTCCATTGGAGGGCAAGGCTGGACAGGAGGCACAAATGTTCACAGATAAAGTGGTTTAGCTGGTTTAAAATATCTACTTAGTTTAAACAAAAAATTACTTTTCAGGCACTTCTTGAAAGCTGGAAAAGAAAAAAACCACCATCCTGCACCACCAAAAGTGTGCAAAATGCTGCAGAGCCTCTGTGGAGCTCCTGTTTTCTGTTGGGTCCTGGTGCTTCCCTGGGAGTTGGCAAACACCAATTTCCATCCCCAGCCACTCGAGAGCACAGCAGCTACAGGGCAAAGACAGATCACAGGGCCCTGACAGCAGGAAAAGAATGTTTATTGCTCCCCTTGCACAAAAGATGGATTCTATGTAACCCTGGTTAGTATTTAAAACTCCAGGAGGAAGGGATTGCTCAGGATCACAAGAGTGAATTGCTACACTTTAGGAAATGGATATGTGGGAAAGGACAAGCAGTGAGCTGGACTGGTGGAGACTCACCCTAATGTTCACCAACTCAATCTTTATTAGCAGAGACCACCAGAAATGAAGTGCATCCTGACTCCTTTTGATCCTTCAGCTTGTATGTTTGCCATGAGGAAAGTTCAGCAAAATAAATTGTTGATTTTAGGAAGCTATTTGTCCCCTCCGTGTAATAAATGCTGACATTTCCTCCCTGTGAACCATCTTTTGCCATTCACTACACTCATCCACTGAGTCCTTCCTCTGATGTCTTTCTATTTATAGCTCTGTGTCTCCTATTTTTCCTTTTTTTTCATTGCCTTTTAGGATTGTGGAGTCAAAAAACAAATGTGGTGCCAGAAGAGACAACTGCCATTGGATTCTTCCAGGGCTTCCTAATCTGCTTCTGAAACTTCCTGGAATAATCTCATCAGAGTGGAATAAGCTGGGTTTATACAAGATAAATGTGGGAGCAAACTTTGGAAACTTCCTGCTTAATAACAGAATTTTGAGGGACTTTTTGAGGTCTTGTGGTTCAATCCATGGCACAAACAGGATCTTGACACCCAATGCCTTCTGAGGTGCACCCACCCCCTCAGATGGAGACACCACAACCTGTCCATAGGAGCTATTTCAAAACCTTGCCAGCTCTTGTCCTGTAAAACTGTCCAAAAACCCCTCTAGATTTAAGATGATTTAAAACAAAGCTTCAAGTCTCGCATTTAAAAACAGACAAAACTCCTATCAATGAAAAAAAGGAAAAAAAGAACTGCTCTGTGTAAAAACTCTTCATTCATGGCTGTGCACTGGCAGAGATTTCCAAACTCCAAGAGCAAGGAAGAAATTCATTGCTGCTGATGACAAGCAATAAGAATTCTTTGCTAGACAATGAAACTTTTCATTTTAATTCATTTTAATTCCCTGTGACTTCAAGATGCAAAGGATCAAGTGATTTTGGTTTCACACTTCACTAGCACAGTTTATTTGGAAACAGAAGAGGTGACAGATAACACCACACAGCATTCCAGACACTTCTAATGACCACACAAATCCCAAATAACTGCCTGAGACTCCATGGAAAATGTCTACCTAGTTCCTATATTGTGCACAGAGTTTAGTACATGCATTGGTGGGAAATTGTTGTGCAGTGGTAGTAATTAATGGCAGTAATTAAGTTTCCAGATTATAAAGTGATAATGAAGTGTTGATTGTCACAGGTGAAGGAATGAGGATGGCACTGTATCCAGTGGGGAGTTTGGTGCCTGCAGCTCTACCAGGCACAAAACTTCATAAATAATTTTCTACTCTTCACTTCCACCTAAAACAACTGGAAGAAAAACAACAAACTTGAAACAGATATTGATCTTGGTTCTTCCAGCATTACATAAATTTAATACAAAATTACATCATTTCAATACAGTTTAAAGCAGGATGAGTACATTGCAGACTGGTCATAAATCTTGCTTTCTGATTGAATTAATGACCAGTACATGTCCAGCTACAAAATTCCTCATTCAATTCATAATTGATAGCATTGCAATCTCCCCTCAGTTTAAAACATATTTTTATCTTAGGCAGAAAAAAAGATCTTAACACAGCTTTGTTTCCTGTGCTGGCTCTTCTTTGGCTAGAAAGGAATTCGGGATTCCTTTTACTGTCCTTCAATTCCCAAGATTATATTTGCAATAATTATATAAAATTTCAGAGAGGAAAAATACCTGAAAATGAGCAATTCTAAGTAGTTTATGAGGAAAACAGAGAAAGACAGGAGAGGAGAACAAGAAATTGATTTTTGGTGATTTTAGAAGGGCTGAAGCATTGCCTAGAGCATGATCCATGATCCATCAGTTCTTGCTCAAAGCTCACCTGGGAACTTCCAGGGTGATGGGGTAACCTGAGTGGCACTCGAGCCCTTCCCACGGAACAAGGTCCAGCAAATGGAACAATGACAGCAGCCAAAGCCTCCAGAGGCAGGAATGGAGCCCTGCACAAAGGATCCTCTCCAGGGATCTCCCTCCCAGCTGGAAGGGGCTGGAAAAGGCTCATCAGAGTGCTTTGGAGCAGAACCCCCTCCAGGGGCTGCTCCAGGCATGGGAGAGGGGATCTGGTAGATGAGTGGGATCGGGTCTACCGAGGCTTCAAAGGCACCTCCTGCCTCAGCTGCTTCATGACCCTGCTGCTGCTGATGTGCTGCCACTTTGGGTCTGGTATCTCCTGGTACCTCCATCAGTCAGGGATGCACAGACATAGAAAGCAAGAAGAAAAAAAATTGTGTGGAAAATGTTCAGTTTAGCCAATGCTTTTCCTGGCTAATTCTCCCCTTTATCACCCCCATATCTCCACAGCAGGCATCCCCTGCTGGCAGGGTGCAGTGGGACCCACCTGGGCTGGCTGCTGTGCACGGTTTCCTGGGATCCTGTTTCCCAAAGAGCCCTCCTGGCACAGGCCAGCACACAGGCAGGGAGGGCTCTGACAGAGCTGGGGCCCATTCAAAGCCACATAAAAGGGACTGTTCATTCCCATGCTCCAGGTTGTAAGATGATCACCCACAGGTCTCCGAGCAGAATTTTCCCACAGAGCTGGGGAATACCCTGGGAGTTTTCTGCAGTTTGGGAGAATAGCTGTTAGCAAACTGGATGGACCCACAGGCCATGCCAGTACAGACACCAAAGCTGTAGATGAAAGTTGGGAGCAACAACTGATCCAAGTTATTCCAACAAAATAACTCTGTGCAAGAAGCCACAGAACAGCTGTCAGTTGTTAATTACAATAAACCCACTGCATCAGGAAATTGGCATATACAGGTACTAGAGTTATAATTAATCTCCAGCAACTGTTATCAGAAGCAGTTTAGAGCACAGGACTCCAGAACTTGTTCAACAGAGGCAAAGAAACCTTTGCAAACACCTAGGTGTGCATGTGCACCATGTCCCTCTTACCACAATCCAGTGGAAAACAAACATGAAGACATTCAGCTGGAATTATTCAAAACTTCTGAATCAGGTCTCCAAAAACAGAGGACCGAATCTGAAGGTCTTTTGTTTTTCTCTCTCTGTTACAGAGACAAATGGTTTATGGTAGACCTTTCTCTACAGCCACAAAGACTTTATTTCCTCTTTTTTTATTACATAAAATCTGAGAGTCTCATAAATAAAGCAGAAATATAAAAATCTGGAATGTGAGCAATGCAGCAGTGCTGCCTTTGGAGACATCAAGGCAGGCTGCAGTGCAGTGAAGAGGGCACCGAGGCAAAATCAATGAACACTTTCCCCATGAAAGGAAAAACCTCAAAAGAAGTAATACAAAATTTAAGTCAAGAATCTAACCCAAAAATACAGAAAACAGTTTTTAAGGAACAAAAAGCAAGAGATATTAAGAGGAAAACTGCAGAGGAATGTGGCCTAGAGTAGGATTATAGGCTTTTGGCTCTGATTCCTACCATGAGTAAGGATTAGCCTTGATTACACAACGGCTCTGCTACTATTAGTGACTTGCTCACTTGCCAGTTGCAATAAAAACAATGCAAAATATATTTAGTTAATTTTGACACCAGAAAAGCAGCCACAGGGCACTTATTTAATCACGATTATGGGAGAAAAGTCCAATTTTTTGTTATCTTCCAGAATCGGAGGCAGAGTCTGTTTTTACTCAAATCAATGTCATTATGCACATAAGAGTCATTCCTTCCAAAATCTCCTCTGTCTTTACCCCACATAAATAAACCCCACCACCCTCTAACCTCAGTCTCTGAGGTAATGTTTCCAAAGCACATTTGGTCTTTAAAAAGGCGCAGTTCAATCTGAACAAAATAATCTTTCAGCAGAATCAACCAAAACCATTCGCACTCTCTTCTCACACGGATTGCCTGAAACTTGAGATTTCCAGAGGTCCCCTGTCCTGGTAGGTGGGGAACTCATCTGCAGCATAAACACTCCCACACAGCAGCAGAGATTTCACCTACAGCAGTCCTTTTGTCCAGGGACTCACCACATTCTCAGTCAGACAATACTGAGGGTCATAAAAAGACTGAGCTCCATATTGCACACAATCTGACAAGCAGATAAATGCACAAGTTGGTCCCTCAATAAATTACATTAAGGCCTGATTTTAGGATTAATAGGACTTGATAACTTCCCAGAGATGCTGCAAGTCAATACATAATAGGTTTCAGACTTGCTTTAGAGCATCCCTCCCCTGTATGCCAAAGCAAACAGACACTGAATCCAAGACAGATCCCACTCAGTCCCTTCCCTTTCAAACTGAGTATTCCATGCACTGGTTGTTGACTCCTCCTACTGCTGTTCACTGGACCAAAGGGGAAAATTAGTAAGGCTTCCTGCCCCATCCATCTAGAACTCAATTCACCTGAGAGATGAGATTTGAATTTCATTATTCAAAGGAGGAGATGGAACATACATCTGTTTATGCAACAGATTACATTTCCCTGTGTAAGTACAAGAGCTGTCTGATCACAGCTATTCAAAAAGCATTTTAGTGTTCAGCTCACTTCTCCTCCTGCTGTCCTCCCATCCCTCCCCAGCTACAGCTCTGACAGTTCTGGGGATCAGCTCTGAGCTCTGCCTGGAGCTCTTCACTTGGTCTTGTCAAAGCTGATACTCAGCCTGAGGAGGATTCTCAGGCACTTGGCAAACACAGGTAAGGAACAGGAGCACTTAAGGCTTGGACATCTTCAGGTCTACATAGCCAGGAAGTTGAAATTTTTGGCAACTCCATTTTTGGGTTAGGCAGCAAATTTTACTTAATATTCCTGGGACAGTGTGGCAGCCAGCTGAAGGGTACTTAAGACTATGTGAACTCTTGGAGGGGTGATCCTGACATCTCCATCCTGAGTGCTTCTGTTCTTCAGATTCAGCTTTAGTGGCCCATGCAAGAATCTAAACTAAACTAAACGTTCCCCTCTCCAATGAGTGTGCTTTCAGCAGCATCACCTTGCTGATCTGAGTGACTCCAAAAGCACCTTGCTGATCTGAGTGACTCCAAAATGCCTCAAGCACCACTGCCAGTGCTGGGACACACCAGGACCATGAGTCTGAGAACCAGGAGAAAGCCTGGACCCTCCTTTTGGCAGCATCTAGACTTAAACTTAATTCAGTTGCACAATACATTCTGAGCTACTTTATAATATTGTCTCCATCCCATCAAAGGCAGGTAGGAAGACATACACACACAAGTGTCTCTCTGGAGTATCCACTCTGCCCATCTCTCTGTGTTATTGCAGGTCATGGTGTCATTCCATGCAAAATCTCTCATTCCCAAGGGAACCAATGCAGAACTTTAAATCAGGAAAGACAAAGATGAAAATAATCTTGTGGCTTTTGCTTTTCCCTGAATTGCCCTCACTGCAATGGGCATGGCAGGAGAGAGGGAAAGTCCAGCTCTGTTGCTGACAGGAGGTTTGTTCAAAGAGAGGGATGGTGGGACTTTGGCTGTATCCATTTAAAAGTAGCATATTGTGCTAACTTTATCTGCAGCAACTGCAAAAGTCTGATACAGAAGACACTTTATCTGCTACTAATCTTTGAACTGATAAATACTTCCGTGTTTCAAATCCAAATTCTCTGAGGCCTCTTGAAGGAACGGGATCCTGCTGATTAAAGACAGTGTTAACACCTCCAGTCCCTGGCCTAGATTTTCAGAGGAAGGTTCAGATACTGAATCAAAAGTTCAGCTCTTTTAAAAGCTCTTTCCTCCCTCATTACTCGTCTGGCCAAGATGGAAATTTGCTATTTCAATTTTTAGAGAAAAAGCATTTGGAAGAGGGTTTGAACTACTGTTGTTAACCTCACTTTTTTGTCTTAGCCTAGAATCCAGAATTTCAAGTAATCACCTTTACCAAAAAGGACTGTAAGTACAGACTCTTCAAGTTCTCTACTTTACCGAAAAGGATTGTAAGACCCTACAAGTCCTCTATATTTGTTATTGATTTTGTACACCACAAAATACTGATTTTTCAACACCACGACCAAGCCAAAGGGAGCAGGCTCCCATCTTTACTCTGATACACTGTTACAGATTTATTAATAGTTTATATTGATTTTGTTTTTTGGTTTTTTAGTCAATAAAAAAATTCTTTCTTTGAAGGTACCAAGCCTGATATCTCCCTGGTCTTAAATAATGAAGCTGGTACATGGCTGAACAACTTCGTGCATTGTTTTATTTATGAATTGCCATATGTAGCTATAATTAGGGTATTTAAAACACATTATGCTACCCTAAGTAAAGTGAGATTTTTTTTTTTTCTGGAGTATTTTCATCCGGAAAAGCCTCTTTAGGACATTCGCGATGAACACCCGTGCCCAAGCCCGCGTGTGGAGGCCCAGGCCGCCCTCGCTGAGGGCTGAGGGGAGCGCGGCTCCTCACGGTTCGCAGCAGCACCATCTGCCGGAATCCCCCGGCTCCCTCACACACACAGCCCTTCCCGGGACTCGGAAGGGAACGAGAAGCCCTGACAGGGTCCCAAGCGGTGAAAGAGAAGCTCTGACACGGTCCCAAGCGGTGACACCGCTCCGCGATGCCCGGAGGGACAAAGATCCCCGCGCCTCCAGTCCCCGGAGTGCCCACAATACAATAAAGATATCAAACTATCGGAGTGTCCACAGGCGGGCAATGAGGATGGATGTTGGGGAAGATGAAACAGGAAAGCCTTATAAATATGATTGCCTGGCAAAAGATTTTGATAATATAGAAATTATAAACGAGATTGAAATGAAAGCAAGCTTTGAGATCCCTCAGTTACTGAACAACTGGAAAACAATGGTGTGGCCAGCTGAGGGTAAAAGGTGTTTCATCACCCTCTGCTTGCAGACAGGTCCAAGGGTCAGAGCAGATCCTACCAGCTTGGCAGAAGGGGCCCAAAGAGGAGTTTTTAGAGTTTAAAATGTAACACAGTATGGTAATGTAATGATTCTTATAGGCTGTATGGAAATGCTATAGGATTTGTACTTTGTATTAGATTGGTTAGTGAGAATTAGAATATTCAGCACAGAAGATTTATTGTATTGTAATGGGAACCTCACTCTGTTATCCTCTTTTACTCCGCACCTCTTTTACTCTCTCATTCTCTTTACCACTCTCTTGCCTTCTCTCTCTTTTCCCACTCTCTTTACTTCTCTGCTCTGCTCTGAGTTGTGGCTGGCAGCTCCCAGCAGGGCCCTGCACCCAGGCCCTTTGCAATAAACCCCAAATTCCACAACCTGGCTGCAGAGACATCCCATCTCCATCCATCCCAACCATCCTACCCCCATCTCTCCCACAGATGGAGAAGGGCCTTGGGAGTCCCTGAGGAGCAGCGGAGGGCTGGGGGTGTGCTTGGCTGGATCCCTGTGCCCAGGAGGAAAGGAAAGGCCTGGCTGCTTGCTTCTGTGCAGGGCAGCACCTGAATTGCTTTCCTTCAGTGTGATCAAGCTGTGTTAGAAAGGGTTCAGTGGGAAGAGCTAACACAGATGATTGTGGAAACCCAGGGAGTGTGGGTGCTCTGTGTCTGCTCTGGGGTGCCCTGACCCCCAGGGGAGCCCTGACTTTGACCCTCATTCATGGAGAAAGTTTCCTAGACTTTAAGATAGACTGGAATCCACTAAAGTGTGAAATAGATTACAGAGAGCAGTGAAGGTGTGTCACTTGGTGAGAAATTGAGGGTTTGGGGTTTTTAGTATATTGTGGATACCAGCAAGATGGAGGGCACAGGGTGCTGTCCTGGGTTTCTTCTTCACGCTTCTTCTTCATCCTTCTCCATGGGTTTGGGTGGCATTTTGTAATTGGGCAGAAAAGTCCCCACGGGGGGCTCTCTGGGATCAGTTATTGGCTTAAAAGGGAAAATAATCCAGGTGTTGTAAGGTTTTCTGTGTTGCTGTTTAGGTGGCCTGGAAAGGCCCAGGGATGGCCTTGGAGAGCCGACGCTTCAAAGGACGAGGAGAGACTTCTGATCTTGTCTCGGTCTTGGTGTTTATTAATTGTTTATCTAAAAGATTTTCTTTCAGCCCGACAGAGGTCTGCACAGCAAGTCAGCCATGGGCACACTGCCCAAGCCCCCGGGCGGTCACTTATCTTTATACCCTAAGTTACGTGTACAATATTTATCATTTTACTCCAATACCTTCTACCCTTATTAACCGGTGCACTTTTAGTAATGACCAATCCCAAAGTGCCACCACCACCACAGAAGATGGAGGCCAAGAAGAAGAAGAAGAAGGACAGGACACGCCCCAATTCCTCCATCTTACTTCTTTAGACCCCCCTGTACCAAAATCCTAAACCCTGTGTTTTACACTTTAACTAACTTATCCCTTCACCATTCACCCAGTGAACTCCTCCCAGTCCTCATACAGGTCTCGTCTCCTGTGTAGGATCAAAGTCCAGCCACCAGACACTTCTGGCAACATTCCAGGATTCCCGAGCCCCCCAAGGGTGGTCTCGGCCTCTCTGCACCTCCATCCTGAGGTGCTGAGATCCCACAAGGTGTCAGCTCTTAATTGGATAGTTTAGTCTTAAAAGACCTTGGAACAAGAGATTGTTGGCCATTTTGTTCCTTCTAATGAAAAGCTGCAGAACTCACAGCAGTGAGACTGTTTTACTGATAAGAAATAATAAACACCTGAGTCTGAACATGAACTACTGTCTCAAATGCCTTCAGTCCAGGCCCAGAGAAACCCATAGTGATTACTGAAATGAGTGGATTGTGTGGAACATCCAGCCCAGCTCAGCATTGGCACCTCACACATTTGGTTCTTCAGATTCTTGTGCTCTGATTTCCCTTCTGGTGAACTCAGGATCCCCTTCTCTCCAAAGCAGTACTTGTAAAGCACTACAAGATCACAGATTTAAAACAAAACTCTGGAGAGACCTTGGAAATGTGTGACAGGCTTGGGTTCTGCTCTGCCCCCCCTAAACACCCTTTAAAAAAAAATCTCAGAACAAACACTGAAATTCTGTGCCTGAAATAATGTCTTATTGTGAAGGAGCAAAGGCTATGGGATGTAGATTCCCAAACACTGATCCTTACAGCTTCGCTAAATAAAACAATTACTGACAGCCTCTTATTCCAAAAGATCAGTCAAATAATTTAGATGAACTAAGAAATGTAGGAGATACATTAAACATTCTTATGCTGTATATGTATAAACATGTGCCCATCTCCTAATTTAAGGGCTTTAGTTCTGTTGAAAATGAACTCACAATCTTCTAGGACAAACTGTCCTTCACTTCATCTAAAGCCTGCCATTAAATTCAAAGGCAGGGAGGCTGATCTTTAATGACATTCATCTATTTATATCTCACTTCTTAAATAACTGTAGAAATCTCTTTTCAGTGTGAACAGACTACAGAATATTTGTAAATGCATGCGGGCAATACAATGCACAATTTTGTTCTGTGCTTTCTAGAAGTGCCATCCTCTCAGGTGGAATTACCAGGATTAATTTAAGGACCATTAAAGGACAAAGCCTTTCTTAAAAATGGAACCAGACCAATTTATGTCTTGGTTGCCAAGAAATGCATTTAGGAAAAAATCAGCTACTTTGCATTTTGAACATGAGATAATTTAGTAATGTCAACATGCAGCAAAATGGACTTGAGTGTTAAAGTGACTCTGCCAGGGTGTAATTAAGGCTCATGTCTTGAAGGTTATAAAGCAGAGTTACCTGTGCTCCACTGGGGTTGACTCCACTACACTGGCTAATTATTTTTTTAGGAATAATGGAAACCATGTCAGACATCTTGCTGCTGATTTAATAACATAAAGATTCGAGGAGACAACCTCTACCTTTCAGTTAAATCTGAAATAGCAAACAGGGCATTTAAAAAAGGGACAGAAAAATCCTGGCTGTTCCCCTTTCCTCACACAAATACCTCAAAGCACATCACAATCTACAAAACATCAAAGAATCAGTTTGAAGAAGTTTAAATGCACATCCAGACAGGAAAACATAATGAAAATTGCACAGATCTTTTACTGAATTTCCCAGGTTTTATTTGAACTATCTTGGAGGCTTTTTGCTTGAGTTTATTATTCATTGTTTAAATTCTTTGGGAAAGTTTTTCCCAATTGCTGTAATCATCTGTGTTAGCTCTTCCATCCCCACTAAACCCTTTCTAATACAGCTTGATCAGACTCAGGGAAAGCAATTCAGCTGCTGCTCTGCACAGAAGCAACACAAGGCAGTAAAATGGTTCCCTTTCATGCATTTCTGAAAATAGTCTTTTATTTAACTCCTGAAACTTATCCATCTGAGAGGTTATCCATTATCTTCTCACAGGAACTTCTGGATTTTTTTTTCCTGAGGGTCTGGAAAGAATTTAGAAACTACCAGTGTTGCATCCATGTGGGGAGTTAAAATTATTCTCTCAAATATGCTTTGATGCAAATTTAACACCTAATTTCATTTCTTTCATGATGTCCAAACACCAACACAAACTGGTTTCCTCATTTAATCCACCTCTCTTCAGCATTAGTTTCCTCTGTAAATTTTAACATCTTTTTGTTCATGCTGTATCCTTACTCTTGAAAGATTGAATGAGATGTAATAATAATTCTTGGGATACATTTCTGGAATTGTTTGTCACATTAGCGGTTGATTGTTCTGATATTTTGAGAGGTTTTTTTTCAGGTTAAAAAGTAATTACAAAACTGAAGAAAAATTACCTCTCTCCTGACAATTCACTTGCTCAGCTTACAAGAGACATTTGAAAATCCAAATTTATTATCTGAACTAGTGAACCATAACAAAAAAATTCTACTGGAACAGAAAGGCATGGTTTTCATACTAGCTATAATTTCCCAGTAAAAACCTTACGGCACAGTAAAGATTAGATCTGGTTGGAAACAGGAATTTTCCCCATCATCTTCTTTTTTTTTATTTTTTAATTAAGATATGAACTCTTCATCCAAACCCCAACCATTCAATTTTCAACAGAGAGGACCTTGATGATGCTGCTGGGAAGGCTGACAAGAGCTGAAATTTTCCATTGGATATAGACAAGATTTTGTCAAAAAGGAAATGTTATTTAATAGTTCAAAGAATTCCATCTAGTTTAGCTTATCTGTTGTTTTTCAATTTTTTTGGTTTATTTCAGCTCTGTCATTTTTTGACACACCAACACCCAGCCCTGCCTTTGTTCCTTATTCCCTGCCACTCTTGATTTGGTTGTATTTGAAATAATTTCTTGTTTATCTTTCCATCTTCAGCTGTTTGCTCTTCAAATTCCCTTCTTAGTCTTGCTTGACTTTTTCCTGTAATGGTTTGTTCTTTCTGTAGGATCCATTCGGGCAGGATTTCCATTTTCTCTGTTTGGCTTGGATAACCCCTTAAACTGCACCAGCAGACCAAAAATCTGTGCTGCTGATTGAGCAATTAAGATTCTTTAGGCACGTTAATGAAAGGACACTGACAAGTGACTGAGCTATATATAATCATGGCCTTTTAGAACACCAGAAAATAAATTCTCTAATACCAGGTCTTTTAGACCCCATTAGAGAGCACAGCCTGTGAGGCAGCCTGAGCATTTCATCAGGTCGGCCAGGTCTGAGCTGGCTTTTGATGAGCTCCTCATTGCCATACATGAACTTTCCAGATGAGATTCGCTGCCTGATTATTTCCCTGGGGGATGGGAAGAGCACAGCCCTAATTAGCAATCTACTTTGATATGAAATAAATATTAATTGCCTTTTCTAATCTGAAGGTGTCCACAACCCTTGCCTTTTACTATTAACAAGAACCCCTTTTTTCTTTTCTTTTTTTTTTTTTTTTTAATACTGAGATGTTTGTTGTCCTTTTACATTTAAATAGGCCTTAAACTTGCTCAGGCAAGTTTAAGGACTACTTAAATATAAACTATCTCATAGTTATTTAAATATAAACTATCTAAATATAAACTATTCAAATATAAACGATCTCATAGTTACAGGTTTGGTTTGTGCTATTCTTGCAAAAACACTTGGAGTTTTAATTCAATTTTATGATTTCTAGAAAAATCTGTGGGATTATATTGCTGAAATATCAGCCACATATAAATGTTCACCTAAATTCTTTGCACAAACAAGTATAGATAATAAAGACAATATCTATTTTTATAGTATTAAAATACTATTATTATTAAAATATTAAAAGACTACTATATTTATTAAAATATTAAAGGAATAGGATATTTATTAAAATATTAAAGGAATACTATATTTATTAAAATATTAAAGGAATATGGACTTACCCCTGTAAAAGAATTAAGCTAACAAGAGACTCCTGCAAATGTTTCAGGGATAAAGCACCAAATACAAGGAAGTCAAAGAGGTGGCTCTCCACAAAAGCAATTAGAAGTTATCAATGCAGAGGAATGATTAATAATGAAGTTGGAAAACAAGGCATGGGAGTCCTGAGTGTGAGGAACGGGGGTGGAAGCAGAAAATCAGAGAGGAAATGAGAATTCTCCTTTCCAGTCAGCGCTGGATTTTCCTCAAGCAAACCTTCTTTATTCTGCACCACATTTTGCTTTGAAAAAACAGCAAAGCAGTTTTCTTACAAACATCCACAGGAATAATTTTCCTGTGAGAAACCTGAGGAATACAATGTAATTTTTACAGCTTTTCCTCTTCAGTAAGAGAGCAATGGCAACCTGGCAGAAATAAGAGGCAGGCATGAAAGCCTAGCGAGGATTTTTTTCTTATTATCACACCATCGCATCTGAAATAATTCCAGGATTCCAGCCAAGATCTTTGACACAAGTATTTGAATGTTGAGCTGAAATACCAACCCAAAATGCAGCCAAGCACTGTTTGCTAAGACAGAAATCCTCCTGCAGGGTTTCTAGATTTATGTGTCTTTAGGAGATTGGGGGGAAAAAAAGAAATCCTGAAGTTTTTCTGAACTGATACAGCTTCAGGATTAAGGGTGATCTGTAGACAAAACATTTTGCAAGGCTTTTTATCCCTGCCATGGGAGACATTTCACTTGAATGTTCTATTTCTGGAGCAACGGGGGATTTTTAAGTTTGCTAAAACAACTGAACACATTCTTCAAAACAATACAGTGGGTCCTTCTTGTGAGAGCAAAGCTAATCAAACACACATCCTGTGCTATTGATGTCAGCCAGCTGCTCGTGGCACTACTGGAGTCTCTGCTTTTAGGCCAACAGGAGTATTATGGACTGTTTCCTCCATCTGTTCTCAAAGCAAATGCCAAGATGGTCAAGGTGTCAGAACATCCCACTGAAAACTACATCAAAGGAGTGACCTGAGCTGCTGTGCCAGGACTGGCCTCTTTGCAGAGACAAAAACCTGTAGAAATAAGTACAACAGCAAATCTAGAAAACATTTATAAGATAATTCAAGAGGAACAGCCCTGGATGGGCATTGAGGGCTCCAAAAGCACAAAATACCAAAAGATGTGGTTAAGGAAATATATAATGTGATTCCACCTGGCTGCAGCCACTCCTTGTAACCTGAGAGTAAAGATTGCCTTAACACAGAAAGAGAGGAGAGACCTGCAAGGAAAGGATTTACAGGATGGGTGAGTGAGGTGACTCAGGCTCTGAGAGGCTGGAAAAAGGAACAGGAGAAGAATGGGAAAGGAGGAGGTGATTGACATGGACACAGTGCAAGGAACTAAGGAAGGTGTTGGCAAAGAACACGCTTTGGTGGAAGCAAAAACACTTCCCACAAAACTGAGTGTGGGGTTGGGAGCTGCATCATTTTTCAATCTCCCTTGGGAGCTGCATCATTTTTCTACAGACTGGGAGGAATGGGACTTCAATAAGAACAAGTACCTGGCAGACAGAAGCCAGATAAGGGTGCTCAGGTATCCTTGGTCTCTGAGCTCCTCTCAGCTCTGGGATCTCAGCTGCCTGGAGACACCAGAGCAGGAGAGCAGAGGGCTCTGCAGGCAGAACTCAGCTCAGCTCTGAGTTCTCAGCTTCCCCCTCTAGGAAATGGGAGCTGGGCAGGTCCTGGCTGAGGTTTGCTCCCTGGGGAGCCCAGGCAGCCCAGGCAAAGCTCTCAGAGCCCATCACACCCTCCTTAAAATCAGATGTTTGCTTCAGCTGCCTCCTAGACGTGTCTGAGGCTGAGCCAGCCCTCCCAAGCAGGATTTCACTGCCATGGGAAGAGGCACCTGGAGGACAGGGGGCAGCTAAGGAGGACAAGAGCAGCTGCCTTTAGCAAAAGCAGACAGCACCACATCACTCCCACCCCACCAGAGATGGCAAAACAGCAAATCCAAATGTGTAGGACTGTCCACCTCTCCCACCTGCCTTCCTTTCCCTCCCTGTGCTGTAGGAGCAGGATCCAGTCCCTGACACCTCATCAGGGGTAGCAAAATTCAATTTTATCAGTGCTGCCAAAAGACCTGGATGAATTCTGGCCTGCTGTGCCCAGAAAAGAGTTTGAACTCGTTACAAATTCTAGGCAAGCCTCAAAGCTATCAGTGAGATTTTTTTTTCTACAGCAACAGTCAGAAAAGCCTGTGGATTCCAAGCTTCCATTTCCATGTAAAGCACCACATCTCCCTGCCTGACCGACCAGGCTATTATGATTTGTGTATTAAAGCCTTGTGTTTTCCACCTATCGAGTGCATAAACAACAGTTTAACCTTTATCCCAAGGCATGTACACCCCTTTACTCCCAGAAAAATGAATTCATGTTTAGCAGTCAAATCAGTATCAACCTGACCTTTAAACACATCAGTGTTTCTTGGAAAAATATTATGGCTGGGATGCCTGCTGTGGTAAACAATATTAGCTGCTCCAACCCATGGCTGAGCCATGCTGTGAGGAACCTTATCAAAATAAGGGGGTGAAACCCAGCAGGGACTGCAGATCTTCTGACAAACTCCACAGGATATGAAGAACAATGTAAATGTAACAGTACTGGCAGATATATTTCTATATTACTGTTCCAGAGATAACAGCTAAGGTGAATCATTTCCCACCACCTACAGCACTGAATTATTTCAAATTCTGAAGGGACCATATTTATTTCATTGGTAGGTAGCAATTTACTTAGCTGAAGATCATTATATTTATGTGTCTGTGAAATCCTCACAATAATTATATATTTGAGCTGTCTCAGAAGTGCTATATATATTCTCATTAGTCATGTACTTCCAAGGATATTATCATTTTTTTTTCCTTCAACAACCTTTGCAATCCGAGTGTGAAGTACTGCACTGCACATGAACCTCAATTCTTATAGTTTTCTTAAACTCCAGTTTAATCAAACAGCAGGGTGGCCGATATTCAAATGCAAATGCTAAGCGTGCTATGAAATATCTTCATTCCCTTAAATGACTGCACTGTGGAGCTTATTTAAAACAGACCACACTGTGCAACAAAACAGAGGAGGACATGGGAAAAAAGTCCCCTGTTTGATATTACTTTTGCCAGACTTCTCCAAAAAAGGTCATGAAAATGTTTAGAGCAGGGTAAGGAGATGAAGGCGAGGGGGTTTCTGTCGTTGCAGTCCTGGCTGTGCCAAGCAGTCAATTACACCTTGTGGGTGGAGAGAGCTCCATTTGTTTTCTTCAATGCACTTCACAAGTCTCATGTGAAAAATATTTTGAAAACACAAAACGTTGCAAGCCTCTAAATGCAAATGGCAGCCCATGGAGCCAGAGATTAATAACGCAAGGAGGATCAGCACACAGTGACATTAAAACTTGCAGCCCTCAGACCTGCCGGAGAAGATCATGCTGTCCTTCACACCACCTGTGACCCTTCTCAGTGTTCCTGCAGGATCACCAGCTCAGTTTTTCCCTCTCCTTTTTAATGCAAAACAGAGTGAGGTGCCAGGCTGGCACCCCTGGAGATGGATGCTGGTGGTTCATGTAAACACTCCACCCTTCTGCAGAAAGGCTGAGCCAAAGAAACCCAAGAGCTTTAAAAATATTAATCCCTCACATCACTACTGGAATTCTGTCCAGGTTCTTATTTATTTGAACACCTTCCACAAGCAATAAGGAAATGGCCTCAGTTGTATTTTCCTTTGCCATTCTTGCCAAAATCAGAGAGATTTCAGTTTCTTTCTCCTTTTTGAAAATAACTGAGTAGAAAAAGATTTAATGTCAGACTTGTTTTGATACACCAGGTCATATCAATTACTCACTAGCCTTAGACCTGCCAAAATGACAAGTTACAGCTAAAATCAACAAGCAGCACAGGTAGAAGGCTTGCCATTACATCTCATGGATGTAGTGCAGTAACAAATCGGCCACAGCCACCTTAACACTGTGACAGTCCAGCAGCAATGCACTGCAACTACCAAAATCTGCAAAGAAAAGGGCAGAGGCTAAATTCTGTTTCAGGCTGTGTGATCACAGGTTGAAACAAAGAGAAACAAGTCTCACTCTTTTTGCTGGTTTGGGAAATTGAGCAGTGAGGGAGATGCTGAGGAATATCAGTTCCTCCTATCATCAACCCTTTTCTGCAGCAACCTTCACTCTTCCCTTTGGCAAGTACCTTTGTGCAAGTGCTTGCCATGAAAACTAAACCCCCATCCTATTGTTAAATGAAATGTTTCAGTTCAGATCACTGAAGAATCAATTAAAAAAGAAAAAGTACGAAGTTTCGTGGAGAACACCTGCACAGTAAACAAAAATCAAGCAGTAACTTTGAGGACCTCACTGCACCTCTCACCCTACATATTTATTTATATCTATGCTACAAACCCATGACACTCTTGACTTTGCTGGGGATGATTCTAAGTAGTTCAGTTGCACACAGGATCTACCATTTCTCTTCAGGTGAGCACCTATTTCTACCTATAGAAATGTATTTATTTATTTATTTATTCCATGGTTGTGGAAGCAGGCACTGAGCAAATGTAAATAAGCATGGCTTGGGAAACAGACAGACTCACTGTGAAACCCCCCCAGCAAATTAATCAGCCTAAAAGACTCTCACAGTTTGAAATTGGGCTTCCTAATCTATGATGGCTGCCACATTTAGCTTATGATGATATAAAATAAACATCACACCTTTAAACTTTTCCCAGGGCTGATAAATCAGCAAGGAGGGGATGACTCTCACGAGAGGATCGTGCCTGTGGTTAGCAGAGTCCCACAGATACACAAGAGATGCAATTATGCTGGAATAGCCAATTCTAGAGCTCGGACATGGCTTATTATTTGACTAGCAAACAAGGAATTTCTTCAACTTAATTGCAGCCTAGCTATTCTAATGCTGATCTTTTTCATCCTTATTTTCCTTTAACTATGGCCTTCATAGAATTTTGTTTTATTTTAATTCTTTGGTTGTTGATGTGCCCATTTCTTGGATCTGTTTCATACCTGCTACAGATATGCACAGCTTCTGAGTAAGTGCAGTTGCTGATAAGATTCACCCCCATCACAGCTCACTTCTAGAAATTTGTGATTCAGAGTGAAGGAATTTGCAGCATTAATTTCAGCCATGCACTGTTAAAGGTTCTTAGCTGTGGCAGTGCAATGAATACATTCTGGAATTACTGACACTCTTGGTGCAATGTTTACCTTTGGAAGCATCAGATGATATTGTGCCTTGTGCCACAGTGTACGTGAGTGTGATAAGGAATTTATAACTGCAGGAGGCAGCACTAAATGTGCATCAGGAATTATCCTCATGCTCTGTGTGCGTGAGGGGAGCTGAGCTCTGCCAGGGGTGAGGAGCTGCAGGTGCTGACCACCACCTCAGCCACACACCAAGGACACAAACTTGTCCTGCCTGAAGCCATTTCCATCCCCCTGCAAGGTAACCCTTCCATCACCCTAAACACGAGGAACAAATGATTTTCACTAATTAACAAACAGCCTTGGCACAGGGCCCAGCCCCGACTGCTGCGGTGCCGGCTGGGAGGAGCATGGCAGAGCAACTGCTCTGGCAGGTTTGGGACCTGAAAGGTCAAGTAATTACCAGCCCTTCGGAGGCATAAACTGCCTTTAAAGCCAGCAGAGCAAGCAAAAACTATTAGGAGATTCATCCAACATTTATCTTTTAACTTGTTATCTCCGATACACAAACTCATTCTTATACTGTTTGCATTGCGGTGCATAAAATATTAAAATTAAAAGGCTTAGGGACTTCTGAGGGGAAAAAAGAGAGTAAAACTATTTTAGATTCAGAAGCATTTCATCAATATGTAGTGTATTTGCATACTGGAATCAGAGAGTCTTGATTATGCATGTTTATTGATTTTGGCTTTGTTTTGATTAATGATAAAACTGTGATCCTTCTTGTAAGGTAGCAGGGCTTGAGGGAGCTCAGTGCAATACAAATGTTTTGTATTTTAAGAAATCCTATTTATGCAAATAAGAGCACATTCACATGCATTTTGCTCAAGCATGGTTGTAACAAAGATCTCCAAACATTCTCTTTTATACTCTGGATAATTTGGGGAGGCATGTTTAATACAAAAATGCCGCATAACAATTACTTTTTTCTTCATTATGAATGGCTCCCATTATATCACCTTGGACAAAAGACAAGCTTCAATTCCCACTGAGCCTAATTTATTATCACAGCCAAAGATATTGTTTTGTGTCAGAGTGAATGCAATATTTCTAGAAATGGACTGCAAAAATCCTGCTGGGGGAAGTTCAAGGGGACTAGGGAGAAGTGAAAAACAAAAAACAATCTGGAGCTGGCTGGAAAAGTTTTTGCATTTCTGGAAAAGCAATGTTGGCATGTTTGCCTCCAGTCCAGAAAGGGGGAGAGAGGCTTCCACCAGACAAAGCAGCTGCAGATACTCATTATCAGAGTGCAAGGAAAACGTGAGGACAGACTCCCAATGTGTCATGTCCTAAGGACATCAAGAGTTGTGACAGATTCTATTCCTGCCTTAGTTACCAGCATTTAGACCATCCACTGGGCAGTGGACTGAAATGATTCTGAATTTATCCAACCAGACATCTGCACATCAAGATAAATAAAATTATTAGTTGGCCTGTGTTCTGACACATGAATTATCTCACAAATCTCAGCAGGATCTTTGCCTGTATGACAGCTGCCATATTGGCCTCTGATATCTGCTTTGGCAGCAAGGTCAGAATCTGGAGCCTGAACAGAAGAGCAACCTGAGAATAAGTGAGGGAGTGGAGGTGAGGAAAACCCTCCTCCTTAAGTTATAACTCCCAAACACTCTTTTTTGACAACTTAGTAGTCCAAAGCTGTGTTGTAGGAGAAGGATATGGAATAAAAGTGTCCACATCTGCAAGCAAGGCTGACCCATGTGCTGAGAGACCCTCTGACAGCTTCTTTTTGAAGGACAGTGGGGTTGGTTTGCCTTCTGTGGGCTGTGGGGGCTGGAGACAACAGAACACCAAGAGAACACCAAGAGAACACCAACAGAACACCAGTGGAACACCAAGAGAACACCAATGGAACACTAAGAGAACACCAAGAGAACACCAAGAGAACACCAATGGAACACTAAGAGAACACCAAGAGAACACCAAGAGAACACCACCCATCCCATCATCCTCTGCTGACTCTGAATATTTGCTTCCACAGCAGTTCAGAGCTGCTCCATGCTGCAGGAAATCTGGTTTAATCCCTCCTCCAGGTGCTCCTGTGTATTTGGAGAGAGCCCAGTCCAGCTCAGAGGGAAGAGGAGGGGTCAGCTGCACAGCAAGGAAAGGTCAGGCTGCCTCACCACCATTCCTGCAACTGAAGGACTGCATTTCTCTTGGAAATTTGGGCTCTTAATGTCTTCACTGGTTAATAACCCCTCTTTACTTCAAGGACTTTGGTACATGAAATAGATGAAATGTTCACCCTCCTCTTCCAGCTCCAGCTGCTGGGAACTTTTCTCCAGTTTCAGAAGAAATGGCTTTGCCCACGGAAAGCCTTTGCTGGCCAGCACTGACAGAATGCAGCATTCCCAGGCTGCAGGGCTCCACTGGGATCCCCTCTGGAATTGCTCAGGTCAGGAATGAGAGTCAGGACAGACTGGGGAGATCCCTGCTATTTCCTGAGCACAGGGCACAGGAACTGCTGCTTCCCTCCCAGGTGCTCTGCAAGAAGGGATCAGCCAAGCCATGAGGGCACACACACATTTCTGCCTCCAAAAAAAAACAAGTTTCACTTGGTTTTCAACTCACTTGAAAAGGCAAATATGGTTTGAAATTTCAAATTTTGTAAGGAATTATTTAACCCAAAGGCTAAAGCTGTTTTATATTTAAGACTGAATTTAGCTTGAAGCATAAAGAAAACTCTAGCATAAATTAGCACATATTGAAAACTTGATGCTAGAGAAATAAAACGTTGGTTTAAATCCAAGTAGTAAACCAAAAAACCAATTTTTTGAATTTGCTGGATACTGTTGGTGATTAAATAAGTAATCAGATTATAGGCTCTCTAAGACAAAATAAAATAAATAAGTATTGAAAAACCTTTGAACTTTGTAAGCATCAAACCCCATGAGATATCTCTATTTATACTGGAATCAAGTTGTTGCATATCCCTGACATAATTTGAGAGCTCACTGATATCAGTATAAATCTGATAATTCAACTCCCAACTGTAGCTCTTCCACTGATATAACACATTAAAATCAAGCTGTTCTACACATCTGCCCTCCTGTGGAACCAAGCTGCACTGCAGGTCACAAAAGAGTTGGAAGATCAAATGTTAATTTTCGTCTCAATGATAGCACGTTTAATTCAGAATGAAAATTAACATCCCACATGCACTGAAAGTCTTCATAGCAATGATGTACAGCTGGAAGTGTGGAGATTAACACCAGGAACAAAGATAGGATTAGGCATTTTTGATGGAAAATATTGTGCTTCTGCATCAACAGTCTTCTCCTCCAGTCCTCTCTTTTTTAAGTCTCTAAACCTGGTGCTTAACTCGGCCCATGAAATATTCTGCAATATGTTGGTCAGGCTGGGTTTTAATTTCAATTCAACTGAAGAAGCATTGTTTAAAAGAATCCCTATATCCCAGGGAAATCAGGAAATTACACTTTATTTATTGGGTTTGCCTTTCCCATGAGCAGACAGAGCCATACAGCATCTGATTTCCCAGTGAGGGGAGACACAGCTTGAAAAAGAGCCCAGCCAATGAGCCATTGGGCATTGATTAATTAAGCAGTAAGATGAGGAGGGTCACTCAGGGTCATTAATGCATGCCTCCAATGCCATTGGAGTGTCTGCTTAATACCATAGGGCCTGAGCCCACAACAGTTTACATCTGGGCACAGGACCTGGCACTTGTGCTGCTCTGTTTGCACGTTAACATTGCCATTTGTAGGTGCTGGAATGCACTGGGCAGCCTAAACACAACCTTCCTTTTTGGGGGTGGTGGGGTGAGAGAGGGACAGGAGACCTTCATTTTCAATCTATTTTCATAGAATTGTTTCTGTTACAAAATCTGTCATTCCATGGACTATTGAAAAGGATCACAAAAATACATACTCATTGCTATTACAGGAGTGCTCTGTGAGCACTGTTTCTACAGATCCCACAGCAAGGGAGGAATTAAATGAAGAGGAATAAAAATTCCTAAGACTCTTCTGATTTTCTGAACTGGTTCAGGCAACCTGGAAAACCACCACCCTCTACCTGGTCTGCCAGAGCTGCTGCATTTTGTTTGCAGCAGTTAAACACTGGCCTTGTGAGAAAGCACAGGGTTTTCCCTGGTTCAGGGGGCTGGGCATTCACCTGTGAGCAGGCACTCCTGAATTCCTGAGATCCAGTCCTTGCAGTCCCAGAGGTCTCCTCCGAGCACTTCTTTCCTTCTGTTTCAATTAAACTTATCTGTTTCAAACTACATTTTTTCTGTACACCACATTTCAAAAATGACAATTTGAAATTTTTCACTTTCAGGTGAATATACTGAAGAATAACAAGCTTGACCACACAAGAGGTAACATGATCTTCATAAAAGCAGCTGAACAAATCATAAATTGGGTTTTACTGGTTCATTTGCACCCATTATGGCTAAACACCCAATTTAAGGTAAATTGTGATTGCTTCCCTGTTGAACGGATTTCCCTTTAATTAGATATTAATGTTTTACATTTATATTACATTTACATTGTTTAAACACAGACAATTTACATTGTTAAAACACAGACAATGTTTTAACATCTAGTTATTTAATTACTTTGTTGGGGAAGCAGGAATAAACCCAGAAATTTGGGATGAGGCAGCTCTGTATAGTTCTTTCCCATTCCAGAGTGGAATGGGGGTCTGTCCTTGACATCTACTGCTCTTTAGATAAGGTATCAGCAGCAGGAGAGTCTTAAGGAAAATTATTATTATTATTATTATTATTAATAATAATAATAATAATAATAATAATAATAATAATAATAATAATAGTAGTAGTAGTAGTAGTAGTAGTAGTGTACTGTGGCTTGAAGATAGAGATGCCTAAGAAGTTTCTAATTAATTTCAGAAATTTCATTTCTTGCCAACCAGCGTGGTCAGTGTACCAACATAAACACTTCCATTAGATACAGGCCTGTCTGTACTCTTGGTTCAACATCAGCACCACCACAGTAATACCAATATTTTCCTCATTTAGGGAAATGTTACACCTGAAAAAGAGTATTTAAAGAAGCTTACATCTGTAAAAGAGTATTTAAAGAAGCTTAATATCATCCACCACATGAACTCTATCGCTGTAAATAAATGGACATCATCTTTGGGCTTAGGCAGAGCTGGGACAGAATTGTCACTGTGTAACTGTGCAGCACAGGGAAGGAAATGGACTCACCTCCAGTGCCACATCCACATGAAGTTTCTTCACTCTGACCTTGAGAGTACAAGCTAAGCAACAACATTTCAGCTACATGGAGTGATGAGATTATGAACATAGTGATTAGATTAACAGCAGATGACTTGGAAGTCAAACTGCTGCATCTCCACTGAATTAGCAGCTCCAGCAGCAGAACTCCCCCTTGCAGTGCTCCCCACAGGCCCAGCTTTAAGGACTTCTTTAAGTCCTTAGACACCAAGTAAACAAAAGACAAAATTTCCATTTTGCCTTCTATTGAACCAAAGCCAGTGTGCTCTCATAGAACCAGGGTCTCTAATGACTGTGAACAGCTTTTCATTGGTCACAACACCTCACAAGTGACACAGCTATCAAAGGGGACATCCAGCTTACCAGGGGCATCACAGGCTGAGCAACGGCAGCTTTGAGGGAGACCATGTCCTCACATCTCCTTATCAGCAAGCAGGATGGAAAGAAGGCAAAGAAAACCAAGCAGAGTTTAAAGCAGTGAACACAACACTGCAGACACAGGCACAGACTGTCACCCAGCACAGCTCCAGAGGCCACCTGGGAACCAGGGGGCTTCAGCTGGGCATGGAAACCTCAGTGGCAAAATTGTTACTCAGCTCAGCTCTTCTAATCACAAAATGTCCTGATCTGGAAGGTCCCAAAGGATCCTCAGTGCAGCTCCTGGCCCTGCACAGACACCCCACAATCCCACCCTGTGCCTGAGAACTTCGTCCAAACCCTCCTGGAGCTGTGCAGCCCTGGGGCTGTGCCCATTCCATGGGGTGCCTGTTCAACCCTCTGGTTTTTTAAAATTGATTTTGTTTCAGTTCTGTGAATTTAAGTAACACACTGAAACTCTTTTAAATTAACACAAAAAAGATTTCCTAAAATGCTGCATAGGCAGTCCCTACATTGATGCATGCCCAGGAGAAAAAACAGAGGACACCAATACTCCTTGGAAAGGATTGGAGGATGAGGCTGCTGTTTCTGTAAAGAGGGTGTTTGGGTTTGGTTTTTTAAATATAACAATGCACAAAAGAAGTCCATCCTTATCAGCAGCACTTAGAACAGTATTTGGCTGATTTAACCCACAGTGTGATCATTCTGCTGAGCCCACCTACACCCATCTGATCCCAAAGAGTTCCCAGCCAAGACCACTGTCCTGCACTGACCTGAAAACTTCAGGGGAGTCATCAGCCTTATTTCAATTTCTTCCATTCCCAAAGAAACAAACAAAAGAAAATGCATGTTCAAAAATGTTTTAACTCAACAGGACCTTCCTCACAGAGACAGTATTATCACAAGAGTAAACAAACTGATGGTTTCTATCCAAAGTACACAAATTTATCTGAGGAATTCATTATTCATTTCCAAATTCAGTGTCTCCTGTTATTTACCCAAGAAACACTGGCAGAGCATGAGATGTGTGGGAATCACCTGCTTTATTCAACCAACCACAGTTTATTTCAGTTTATAAGGGATTCATGATCTCTTCAGTTTCTCCACTGCAATCTTTTTTACAATATAGTTGAAAATAGGCAATAATCCACAGGTACATTTTTTTCTTTTTTTAAAGTCACATTTTAACCAAAAATGGGAAGAAAAAAAAAAGAAAAAGGGGGAAAAAAGAAATCTGGAGTGTTTCTATTGGTATCTTAAGGCATAGCAAACTCCAGCAATTTATTTCACCACATCCAGTTTTAATGCTGAACCACAGATAAACATTACTAATGGAACAAGAATGTGTTCCTTCCTTCTGATGGAGGTCCAAAATTGCCCTTTGGAGTTTGCCAAGCAGCATGGGGCACTTCATTCACCATGTGATTGGCACACACTTCAGTTCTGAATCAGTCTGGGGATGAAACTGTTGGCTGAAGCTCTGGAAATTCTGACTCTGGAGCTGTCAGGCAGGCTGTCTTTACTTTGAGAAAATGCAATTCTTTTTAATAGCACTATGTTACTTGGCTTTTTATTTGGTTTTACATTGTTCATTGATGTTTTGGATTTTAATGTATTGTGCAGCACCCCAAGAACTCTAACAGGGGGAACTCCATTTAAAAAATGAGTTTATTATTTCAACATGTGCTAATAAACATGCTACACGTTTGGGGAATCTAATCTCATCTATTTTGATGGCACACAAAAAGGCCTTCGGCCACTGCCTGCTGATAGCAAAAAATGCATCTGTTCACTGAAAGGCAGAAATGTCATTTTGTAACTGAGCTCATGTTCAAGGCAGCTCTTACAATGCAGGGAATTCTAAGGGTCAAGGGTTTATTTTTCCATTTATCTTGTAAAAAAAGGAAATTATCTCATAAACTTATGAGTGATTTTTTTTTCAGTCAACATTATTTTGCATAGCAACAAGCTTATTTGTAGGATATTTCAAGACACATAGCTTAGCTTATTATTTTATTGATATTAATGGAAATGATCCAGAAGAGGAAAACACATCATCTGGAGGTCTGACTCAAGGCGTGACTCAACTGCCTGCCACATCCTAACACCAGTGAATGTTCTGGGAGCAGAGTGCTTGGAGGATTGGGTTTGAATTATCTTCCTTGGGGACATGTAACTATAAAATCATGAGCTCTTTTTAAGATCCAGTCCACCCCAACTCAAGCCTCCAACTCAGTCCACTCCAACTCAGCCTTTCACTTCAGCTCAAGATTTTTCCCCCTTACAGCCATGACTCAAATTTTTGAGTGCGCAAATGTTGTTCACAACGCTCTTTCTTTTTTCACTTCTACAACTGCTGTGCTTTTACCAAACAGGACACTGATTTTGCACAGCAATCTAATGCACAGCTTCTTTTTTATCTACTTTCTCTAATGGCTGCTCACCTGCCTTCGCAGCCATGAAACCTTTCCGAAATGTTTCTCTCTTGCCTGAACACACAGGGGTTTGGCTCCCTGCTGTGGTAATCCCTCAAGGATCCAGGTCCATTATGCTCCCGTGTCAGTACAGGTGCTGTCAGCTGCCTGAGGTACAGCCCTGCCACTGACTCAGAAGCTGAAGGAGCTTTTGTATCAAGATGAGGGTCACCCAGTATCAGGTAACACAAGCACAATCAGGTAACACAAGCACAATCCCTGTCTGTGTTCCCCTAGCAGACATATGTCTAAAAATATGCACAATCCTGTTTTTCCTTATAACTGGGAAGGGCCCAGCCCCATCCATTGCCCATGGCTGGGGGCACTGGGAATACTGAGCTGCTGCTCAGAGGGAAGGGAGGGAGCTGGGGATGCTCAGCTTGGAAAAAAAGAGATTCAGGGGTGCCCTCATCACTCTCTACAGCTCCTGAAAGGTGCCTGTGCTCAGGTGGGTTTGGGCTCTTTCTCCAGGCAGCACTGACAGAACCAGAGGACACAGCCTCAAGCTGCACCAAGGGAAATTTAGGTTGGATATTAGGAAAAAAATGTTTTACAGAAAGGGTGATAAAGTTCTGGAATGGCTGCCCAGGGATGGTGGTGCTCCTCTTCTTTAAAGCTTTTCTAGAAAAATGTATGTATTCAGAGCAATGCAAGGTAATGAACTCTCAAGGTACTGCCAGGTGCATTTTACTCAATGTTTATTCCTCCACCATTGGTTTGAGTAGTGAACAGTTCACACTTGCTTGGTGGGTGTTCCAGAGGTGTTTGCTGGTGAAGATGTCTCGGATGTCTCGGGTGTCTCGGATGGCTTCAGGGCTGTCTCATCCTCAGTAGCAGGTGTGCTGGAGCGTTGTTCCTGGTCGCTGTGGCTCTGGCAGTGGTGTTTGGGGTAGCGCCTGTGACACTGCTCGTCATTTTCAGGGCTCTGACCTGACACAAACGTGCTCTGGTACACGGTGACGAAGCCCTCGCGGCTGCTCCGGCCCGGCGCACGAGACCACTCGAAGAAGTTATGGGAGTTCTGTCTCTGCTTCTCTGGATCCAACTTCCTCACGCCCATGCCCTACGGGAAAAAACAGGAAACTGAAATTAATGCAACCATATGACTTCCAGTCACAGCTTCACAGATGAATCTTGTAGCAGTCACTACCCCACTGGGAAGTGAACGAAGCTGTTACCACAGTGATTGCAAGAACTCACGGTCGACCTTTAGCAAGTTAAAAATAATATTGTCAGACTCGCCTGTATGAACATTTTTGGTTGCATATATAATGGGAAATCTGCTGACCTTCCACCTCTCAAGAGCTAATAAACCACTTTTACTCTGCATTTCTGTAGCACACCAGCTACTCAAGGCTATTTAGCTACACTCGGCTAAATTAATCTTCAGAGGCACCCAAAGAAATAGGTTAATAATTCCAGGTTTGGATTGCAATAAAGAAACTGAGACAGACCATGAAATCTGAATCTTCAGTGCTATCCCTTGTGTGTCCAAACACAGAGAGACAGAGCCTGATTTTCACACTCCACAGCTTGCAGGAAATTTAGCTGGAATTATGGTTGAACAGTATCTCTACAACAATGAGACACTGCCCAAAGTGCACAGAAATTGAGGTTACTCAGTGAATAATGAATTCCAAAAAGTCTAGGCCTGACAGAGCCCAAAACCAGACAAACACTATATCACAATTCACTGATTCCTCCTTTACTCATTATCCTGTGAACTGCACTATTTCTTTTGCTGCCTGGAATAATACCAACAATCTAAGGGGAATGGAAGAACATGAAACTGTTGCCCACAGAGAAAAGCCCAAACAAAATTTAATTCTAGTCAAAGTTGAGGCTTCTGCAGCATAAATTTTAACAGGTGTATTGTAAAGAATTCAAAGAATAAGTTTTTGAGATATCTTGTGGGTATCCTATGGATTTTGCTTAAATTTATGATAAAGATGAGTCTGAATATTTGGGAATGCAAATTAGAAGTTCCGGAGATATCTACAAAAATTCATTGCAAGGCAAATCACTTAGAGCAGACTAATAGGACATTTAACTGGGTACAAAACCAAAACAGAAATATTAGAAAATATTAGAAAATGTCAGAGACCAAATCATGGCTTTTTGCTTCCCTTTGAATCATACCATTCTCAATGACAGTCCCACAGATGTTCCAGCCCTCTACTAATAAAAAGTGTATTTTTCTTTGCTATTTACATTTTTCTCTTCTCACAGTTTTAGCATCTATTTTCTCTCTTTTTTTTTCTTTTTTTTTACCATCTAATTTTTCTTTTTTTTCTTTTTTTCTTTTTTTAGGGGACAGAAAAGATGCTGTGTTTAATCTCTGGCAGACCAACAGATCTGAAGTTGCTTGATTTGCCTCAGTGCTGGGTACTCACCAGGTCAAAATACTCGACTGCATTGCATATGTCATGTCTGTTGTCATGAGAAGAGAATGGGAAATTGTTGTTTCCTGCTTTCTGCAAAAAAAGAAATTATAGCAAAAAACCAAAAAATTAAACTCTGTTTGGAGTTATTAGTCTTTGTTCTTATACTGTGAGATTACAGCTGCCATTGCTCTAGTACAGAAGTAATATTCCCTTGTTAAATATTCACCTGCACATGATTTTTATAGGGGTAATGTAGACTTTTAATTTTTTTTAATAAAATGACCAGGAGGATTTGCTAAATATATACATGATTAATATAAAAGTGCAAATTTTCAAATAAGAAATTATACATTCTGTCTGCAAAGCAGCAAAATGCTAGATATATGTCAGGACTGCCTTGCTTGATTTAGAGTAGGCCTAGAGCTAATTAAAATAAACTACAAAAGGGACCTCAAAACTGAATTAGTCTGTGATTTATGGACTGAATGTCATGGACACTGCTTGTTGCAGGGGAAGTTGAAGAGGTATTAATTGCTTAACTAATTTATAATCTCATTCTTTAACATGATGTTCATCCAGTCTCTAAATGAAACCAGAGTTTCAGAAGAAAAAAAAGACAACGGCAAAAAGTGCTATTTTAGAAATAGTGAACATAGCTGACTTTCTAAATGTTATCAGTGCAATATCCTAAAGTTTTAATGTAGCACAGTCTAAAACAAGTGTTTCAAGAATAGGGGAACCTGAATGACTTCTAAAGATCTTTGTGACTGGAGGCCTGATCCAGCAAGAAGATTCACCAGACACAAAATGTGCCTGCACGGGGTCAGCTCCATGGTCAGATCTCAGGATAATTGGTTTACTAGGCAGATTCTCTTCCTTTTTTTAGGTATATTTACCAGTGGATAAAAGCTACCATTTTCAGGCAGTGGCTAAGGCCAGATGTTCCACAGAAAGGTAGATGTAATATTAACACAGTGTATACTCATGTTACAGTATAATCTCCTTTTCATAGTTCCAAGCTTCCCTTTTAAATATTCCTTCCAAGCCCTTCATTTCTGCCCTTCACTACAGCAAAACCAGTGAAATGAACCCACTGTAATTGCTGTGCTTATAGAAAATGAAAATAGAAAATGTTCTGTACCGAAAGCAGGTGGGTAAAGCAAAGCCCAGTGATGAGAAAATAAGGACAAGAAAAGGTGCTTACAGCACTGCAACTTTTTAAATACTTGTGATTTTTAAAAATACTGTATTTCCTTTCATCGTAAAATTTTTTAACAAATCCCATTTTTAATCAAGCCTTAAAAATGTTTGAAATGAGGAGCTTCTAACTTTTTAAGGATCAAAAAGAACAATCCTTTGTGTGAATATACTGAATTTCCAACATTCATTGCCAAACAGCTGATCAAATTTCCATTAAACCTTCTTTACACACGGGCTGTGGGCTGAGATTGATCATAATGTATTCGGTGTTTCAATAATAAAAGAGAAAATCAGCAGTAATACAGCAGGACTCGGAGCTACTAAAATTATGAGTGAGTAACAGGGAAATATGTTTCTTCCGCAGCACAGGCAGCAATCACTGCATCCCCTGAGGCACAAAGTCTGCCAGCCCGCTGTGACTGCTCCGCTAAGGACCCCGAGCGCTGCTCTTACTCGCGACTTAGCGAGTGACAACTTGCAAAGAGCTCCGAACATGGGCTGTGCTGCACAGGAGCTCACCTGCACCCGAGCTTTGTACTGCAGCGGCATTCTGTGTTCCTGGCCCACAGCGGCTACGGAGTTCAGGACATGCTTTAGTGAAGAGCTTGTTACTGATTCCAGCTCGCCCAGCTCCAGTCCATCGTGAGTGAACTGGAAAATAATGAAGATTATGAGCCTTTAAAATAAAAGCCAACTGGAAAAAAATATAACAAAAAACAACCAAACCCAAATAACAATTAAATCTGATCAGAAATGTGGGTAAAATGGTATTTTCTCGTTTATTTTTTATTACTTGGACTGCAGCAGCATCTAGTGGCGCCTGGAAAAATGAGGAGGCTCCCACACACACAACACAAACCCGATCATAAAGACGTTCAAACGTAGATAAAACAACCAGACAAGAATTTTAGGAATCTTCAAGACAAGAATGTCCAGGAACTTTCTGAAAACTGTTTACACAGCAATAACCACCAAGGAAAACAACAACCTTCTAACCCCCCTTCCCCCATTCTACTCATGTGTAGCACAAGTTTGAAAGCACAAAACTTTTGGGAACAGCCCAACCCAACATCAGGCCAAAGGGTTCAGAGAGTGAGGAGCAGCCTGTGCCAGCAGTGTCACAGTGCCCCGGAATACCAAGGTGTCCCAGCCCAGCGTTTCTGATGGGGTCAGAGTGTTCTCCTGGAGGCGAGAACTGAGGCAAACCTCGGCTGGAGCTCTCCAGAAGAGAAGGAAGATCAACCAGGGCTAACTATCAAATAAGAGACCTCCAGCATTGCTGGAAAACTGGGCGGCAGCGGGGGGAAATCCAGCCAGGGTTGGTTAACAAGCCAGAACTTTTGCACACTGAATACGTTAGGACACCTTCCTGTAAACCTCAGGAACAGGAAGACTCATTCCTGACTGAAGGACAAAGTCACCCTTAGCACGGTGCTTTCTCTGAGTGTTTAGGGATCAAGAAGCCCTGTGGGGGACACGGGGGCTCCTGCTCGGCCCTTACCCAGTCGCTACTGTGCCCCCCGCTGTGCTCTGACCCGTCCTTAGCCATGGCTCGATGTCACTGCCGCTGCGGCCACTCTGCCAGCGCCACCGCGGTTCCCTGGAGACGCGCTCAGGGGGCGGCCGGGCTGTGGAACCTCCTCCCCTGTGACCTCAGAGCCCTCGCGGAGCTCCGCACAACCCCGAGCAGCGCTGCTCCCGCTCCGCTGCTGCAGGGGAGAGGGGAATTACAGCTCCTCAAAGGATTGAATGTTGCAAACAAATCAGTTCTGCACAATCGCTTCAGTGACACTTTACTGCCTGAATGGGAATGGGTGGGGAGAGGAGAGCTGGTTTTGAGGAAAACCCAAAGGATGTTAGAGAAAGAATTTTTAAGATGTAACTTCCTGCTCTTTTGAAAATGGCTTTCCACATACACACATTTTAATTGAAACACGCGCCGAATATTTAAATATTTATATATTTATATATTTACACGCTGCGTCCTAAGGATTTTTTTTTTGAGTTTAAGCGCTGGCTTGGAAACATCCCAACTATTTAACTGCAGCACACTTGGCCACTTTAGCACAAACTTTGCCTCCTTGGCCTTGACAGACTGGAAAGAAGATGACACTTGTGTTCTTTTTGTCTTCAAACTAACAGAAACTAGGTTTAGATTGGATATTAGGAAGAAATTGTTCCCTGGGAGGGTGAGGAGGTCCTGGCACAGGGTGCCTAGAGAAGCTGCAGCCCATGGCTGAGGTAGAACTGGATGATCTTTAAATTTCCTTCCAGCCCAAACTATTCTGTGATTCCATGATCTATATCTATGTGTGTGTGTGTATATATATATTAAAAGGTATATGTGGCTATAAATATAGATATAGATGTAATTTAAGAGGCAATCGGCATTTGTACTCCCGGACCAATCATGAAGCGTACTGCCTCTTGTGGTTTAGAGAATGAAGAATACAATCTACACGGAAAATAATAAATATTAAAAATCCCATGGGCACTATTTAGGAATTACTTGCTTACTAAAGCCATGTGAGCTTAGTTTTGGTTGAACTCAGTGTACAGAGGGCAGGATATTGCAATTTTCAATCCTCTCCCATGCTGAGGTACCCCACGACCGAGTTATCGCTTGTTTCATTAAGGTCCCGGTTATCAAGGAAAGTCAGACAAGCCTGGAGAAAGGGAGGCTCGGGGGGACGTTCTGGCTCAGCTGTGAATGGCCTCAACCTGTGCGAGGGGAGATCTATATGGGAGATCCGGGGAAACTCATTCATGGAAAGGGTGGCCAAGAATTGGAAGGGGCTGCCAAGGGAGGTAGTGGAGTCCCATCCCTGGACTTAAGGAACGACTGGGCGTGACATTCCGTGCTTCGGTGTAATTGACAAAGCAGGGATCGCTCACAGATTAGCCATGTGTTTTTCCGACCTCAAAGCCTCCCTGACCCGGCTGGGAGCGCCACACCCGCCCCTCACGGAGCCGCCGCCGCCTCCCGCCCCTCGCGGCGCCGCCCTCCGAGCCCGCCCTTCCCGCGCCTTCTCGAAAAGTCTCGCGAGAGGCGGCGGTTCCCGGCCGGACGCCCCCGGGAAGCGGCTCCGCTCTCGCCGCCCCTTCCCGGCTCCATTCCCGTTCCATTCCCGCTGCATTCCCGCTGCATTCCCGTTCCGTTCCCCGACCATGGAGGAGCCCTGCGGCGCGGGCGCCGCTGCCCCGCTGAGGGGAGACGCCGAGGAGCCCAAGCAGGTGAGCGGCGCTGAGTGGGGGCCGTGCTGGATGAGGTAGAGGGGCTGAGGGGGGATCGAGCGGTGCCTACAGACACATCCCCTAGTGGTGTTTTAATTGAAGCGGTGTTTTTGATCCTCTTTCCAGTTTGTCAGGGCCGGAGTGCTGTAGGGAACACGCTAATTATGATTAAGCGTTAATTGCGAGCGGTGTTGCTGTTGTTATGCATAAGTGCATTGTATTTACGTAAGTGGTGTCCTGTGGAGCTGTTTTTCCCGCGACATGTGTTAGTTCAAAGCTCCTCTCACACGGCTGACAGCTGCGTGTTTGAAAAGAAATAGGCAAACACCAAGTTTATTTAATTTATTATTATTTAATAATAATAAGGTGGAAGCATGTTTCGCTTTAATGTTGGTGTAGGGAACATTTGGTGTTAATAACCACCTACTTTCACAAACTTCAGTGGGAGGAGTCGTGTTCGTTTTAGCCTTTCTGATTGTGTGTTGTGTGGGCAGCTGACCTCAGTGGCACTTCGTTCTTGTGTCTCAGGTGGACAAGAAGGTCACTGCCACCTGCTTGGATCAGCCACAGTGTGGCCACAGGACCAGGACAGGGATTGTCCCACTGCTGAGGTCCAGCCTCACATTCTGGGCTTGGTTCTGGGGCTTTATGTCAGGAAAGACATTGAGGGGCTGGAGTGTGTGCAGGGAAGGGAGCGGAGCTGGGGAACGATCGGAGCCCCAGGAGGGGCTGAGGGAGCTGGGCAGGGGCTCGGCTGGAGCAAAGGAGGCTCAGGGGGAACCTTGTGGCTCTGCACAGCTCCTGCCAGGAGGGGACAGCCGGGGGCTCGGGCTCTGCTCCAGGGAACAGGGACAGGAGCAGAGGGAACGGCCTCAGGGTGGACACCAGGAAGAATTCCTTCATGGAAATGGTTGTCAAGTGTTGGAATAGACTGTCTGAGTCCCCATCCCTGGAGGTGTCCAAGGAAGGACTGGATGTGTTGTTCAGTGGTCCATCACAGATTGGACTTGATAATCTTGGAAGTCTTTTCCGACCTAAATGATTCTGTGATAATTCCTAAAGTGAAGCTTATGCTTGACATGAATTGGAATTGGGATAACTGGGAAACTGTATGTGCTGGGGAAAGGGAAGTGAATATAGGACTGGATTTTGCTCACTTAGCCTTAAAAATAACTTATCACAGAACAAGCCTGATGGTTTTAATTGCCAGCTATTAAGCAGAAGGTTTAATTTCTCTCTGGAAAGCAGGGCTCGGTGCTGTTCCTCGGAGGCAATGAGGTGAAGAGCTGTGCTGTGGTGAAATACTCCTCAGCCCCTCCTCAGGCAGCCTTTGCCCGTCTGCAGGAGAAAACAGACCTGAAGCTGCCTCCTGCCAACTGGCTACGGGAAAGTGCCAAGCTGGGACCTGCAGGGACAACCATTCTGGGCAACAGCAAAAAGAGTAAACCCTTCTCAAGGTAAAGAACAGCAGCCCCTGTTTTATTCCAGGCCTTTAAGAATAATTCTCATTGTGAACTTGGATCCTGTGTCATTTAAAGTAGAAAGTACAGGTTTTACCATAGCAACTTCATATTGCTTTGTCTCAACCTTTCTCCCTCTACTTTTTTATCTTGAGTTGTTGCCTCTATGGTCTGATCTTGTCTCATTAGTAAATGATTGCTGATATTGATTATTTACATAACACACAGAGATGGTTTTGTTTATTTGTTCACGTGCATGTTGACACCTTGCCTCAGACAGTCAAACTGACTTTTTGTTCCTCCCCAGATCAAACTGGACTGGTTCAGCCAGCCCTTCTGCCTTTGATAACAGGTGAAATGGGACTTGTGGTTGGTTCCCCTTGGAAACCAATTTATGGCTCTTCTGGACCTTTAGAAACTGGACCTGACTAATACAAATGAAATTTCATATTTATATCAGGATTTCATGTTTCTGTCACAACATGGGTGAAATGAGGGGCACACCCAAGCAGCAGTGTTGCCTTTCAGTGTGGATGTTTGCTGAATTGTTGAATGAGTTGAGTTCAGAGTGTTCATAAACAGGAGGCTCAAATCCTGTGCTGAACAAGCAAATTCACACCAAGTCAGTCAGTCAGTGAAATTTAACAGTTTGTTCAAGGTCTGTGTTTATATTCTCATTATCTCTTTTAGGAGCTGCATTTTTCAGAGCAGAGTAACATATTTTTCAGGGCTTTATGAATTTTTCATGTTTATTTTAGATACTCTGATTGCCAAATAGAGGCTGGCAGTTCAATCTCTTTCTCTAGTGTCAGTATTAAAAGCTGATAACAAAAGTATAACTTGCACTTCATGTGTGTTTTGGATTCTAGTGGTATCTGGATTTGTTTTAAAGAATGATCTGTACATTGAAATATTCCAGCTTAAGTACCTTGTAATTTCCTTAACGAGGGTGGAGGAAGAGACAGTGTGTCTGTTACAACATGTAGGGCAGTTCTGGAAAATGTGAATAAGGGGTAAAATTCAATTATAGCTACTAAAATTAAAGTCTTTAATATGCTTAATGCCTTAAAGAGAAACTCCTTGAAGAACTCTTCCTATTTTCAGTTTCATTTTCTCCATTTTTTCTTGATTTCCACAAAACTTTAAGTGTTCTAGAATGTCCTGGAATTAGATCTAAGCACTTTGAAAGATATATTTGAAAAACTTGCAGAATATGAAGATGAAATTACTTTGGTAATTTTAAGTCTCATTACACTAGGGGATGTTTAGCTGGGTAATTTTTTTCTTATTTTATGAAGCCTTTCAAAGATTTAATAGATATAAAAGCCAGGTCTGTAATGTCACACTGGAACTGTCTTAACTTGTAATGTTTTTTTGATAGCTTTGGGATGGCCTATGACTTCATTGACTCAGTTGGAAATGATGTGGATGTTGTATCTGATTCAGAGGTATGGACACATCCTAAAGTCTTACATTGCATAAACTTTCATTTTAAGATATTGTGATGGCTGCTGGCAGTTTTGTGTCCTTTGGGGAAAAGGAAAAATCCCTTAATGAATCACAGATCACCAAGTAAGGGAATTGTGGTCACTGAATAAGAAATGTAGAGAGAAAAATCATATTTCCTCTGGAGTTCTACAGATAATCTGCAGCTGAAGTGTGCAGTTTAGTGAATGCAGCACATCAGCCTTGCAAGATAGTTGTCTTGTGTGTTTGAAATCAGTTATTTTGATGCAAACTGTTACTCTCAAGATGGTTTTCTCCCCTATTCTTATAGAAAAGAGAGCTCCTCTTCAGCTTCTCCTTTCATTTGATTTTTGTCAGTTTGTCAGCTCTTTTGGTGCTGGTAATATCTATAAAATTCAGATGAGGCTGCTCAGAAGAGGAAACATGCTCATGTTAATATTTGTCAGATTTGTATTCAGATTTAGATCTCTGTCTGGATTGCTTTGGACACTTGGCAAAGAATTGGTATTGATGCTGTGAAAATAAAGGTTTACAATCCAAATCATGCCCTTGGATATTTTTGTCAGTTTTGTTGGTACCTGGTCATGGTGATCCAATCACAGAATGTGTTTAAGCCATGTGTGTTGTTCCTACTGGTGGTTTGGTCTCTTTGTCACTGTCATTGGTGTTCTCTGCCCTCAGCAAATGCATTTTCTTGTGGGTGGTTTACAGATCCCTGGCATTGTCAGGCTTTATTTGACCATGTGGGCTGGGGTGGCATTGATTTTCTTCCCAGTGGTAGGAAAGGGGCTGCTTTGGGATTGTCCTGAGCACAGGTTGATAATAAAGATGTGTTTGGTGTTGCTGGGCAGGTCTTACACAGAGCCAAGGCTTTTCCTGCTTCCCAGGTGGGAAGTGCATGGAAATCTGGGAAGGGACACAGCCAGGACAGGGGACCCTGACTGACCAGAGGGGGCTGGGGGAAGAAGGGAGGGGGGAAGGAAGGAAGGAAGGAAGGGGGGGATGTTTGGAGTGGTGGAGTTTAGGCTTGGAGTCTCCCCAAGTCATTTACACGTGATGGAGCATTAGTTTCCTGACAGTTGTCATCCCAGGCAGTATAATTATATTAAATACTCTCTCTTTTCACTTTCCTTCTGCAAGAACATCAAAAAACTCCTGAAGATCCCTTACAGCAAGTCCCATGTGAGCATGGCAGTGCACAGGATTGGGAGGACACTCCTGCTGGATGAGTTGGATATCCAGGAGCTCTTCATGAGATCATCTCAGGTGAACCACTTGGTTCTTGATAACTGTGCAGTGTGGGCAAAATGCATTATTTCAGGAACAGAATAGCAAGAAAATGTCTGGAAATCCCTAAAAACCATATGTGGGTGCCAAGGGTGTTCTGTTCAGTGTAGTTTGTGGGTAAACTGCTGCAGATGTCCTGTGTTCATGGCATTGTAGGGTTAATATTCTGTGTCTCACTTCTGTGTAATTACTTCAGTGTTGCTATATCATTGGATTGATTTTATAAGCAATATGTATTTCTTACTATGTAGCCTCTTGTATATATGATTTTCTAATGAAGTCAAATTTTCAGTAAGGACATAACTTTCCTAGAAGCTGTATTCTCAATAAATGACCAATTCAGGATTTCAACTCTGATGTTATTTTCTCAGTTTCTTCCTGTGGAGGAGTATTTGTAAGTTTTTAAGGCACTTGGTTTACTTTGCAGATGCTTCTTGACATTATTTTCATATTTCTTCTGTTGCCCAGACAGGGGACTGGACATGGCTGAAAGAGTTTTATCAAAGGCTGATTGATCAGAAATGGCAAAGAAAAAAGAAGAGTAAAGAACATTGGTACCAGAAGGCAATACTTTCTAAGTTTTTATATTACAGGTAATCTTTTGTCTGCATGAAACTTGAATTCTGCACCACTTCTCCTTGGTTTTTGGTCTTGGAACCAAAATGTTAAAATTCCATTATAGTCTGATTAATTTACTCCTTTTTCCTTAAACAGAGGGAATTGAGGGGTGAGGTCATGTTTCCATGGAATTTGAAGTATTTTACTTTAAAATTGAAGTACTAAAGAATAAAATAAACAGCATGACTTAATTAAGTGCATATCAGCCAAGTCATTTGTTGGCAAGGGTGCATCAAACATAACAACTCTAAAAATGGATCTGTTTGCATCTTGTCAGCTGAACTTGTAAATGTTTCCTTGTCAGCATCAACGGAGATGGAGCTGCTCAGCCTGTTCCTTCCACTTCCAAGCAGCACCAGGAGGGTCCTGTTGCAGGTGAGAGTGATGAAGCAGGAAGGGCCTCCTGGCCAGCTCCTTTTGAAATGCCTTCCTCACTCTCTGAAGATCCAGGTGCCTCCAACCAGGTTGGTGTGAAGAATGTTTTACATGGCACCACAGTGTTTGTAGAGCCACACATGGGGAAAGGTTCTCAGCAGTGCTGCTGCAGCTCCCTTTGCTGAGAGAGCTGAGCTGAGGCATGAGGAGAGCTTGGCAGGAGGTGCAGTTCCAGATTTGCCAGTGATTCAGAGCTCCAAAATTCAGATATTTGTTCTGTCACTCTAATGCTAAATTGCTGTTTTTCCCAGTGTCCTTGAGAAACAAATCCTTTGGCTAAGAGTATTCATCCCTGCCTTTACCTAAGAGTAGGAAAATGCTCATAATCAGAAGATGTGTTTGGAAGCTTAAAGTTCTGGCTTTTCTTTTTAAATCTGCCATTAAAATCCATTTTCTGGTGGCCCTGAATTCTTTAGGGGAAGAGGAAAATGAAAATTTCTGAAAATGGAAAACAGTTAAGCAGTACTTAAAAATACTTGCCATGAGATTACACAAGTGAAAGGGGAGATGTTTACAGCAATTATGCAACAAGCTATGATTAGTATCAGGCCCTAATTCAGGGTTTCTATTCTGGCTAAACTTATTTATGAAAACTGTTAATTCTTGTGGTTTTTGTGAGTAATATAAACCAGAATTGATTAAATTTTGGAGAGGTTGAAAGGTCTGCTGTCTTCAGTCTGCTTTTATAGAATAATGATGCTACAGTTGTGCTTGCACAATGTTACCAACTGAGCTGCCAAATTTAGGGGGTTTCTAACCTACATTGGCCATAAAATTGTAACTGCATGTGTTGTGTGAAGTGGAGAAATGCTTCAGTGCTTGAAAGCTTTTAGAAAAAGGACTCTTCTCTCTTCTACCCTCTTGAGGAACCATTGCCCCATTCAGCAGACTGTTTATCATAAAGAAGCTGTTGTGCATTTGCACAGTGCCATTTTCTTTAGTTCATAAATGAACCAGCAGGATAGAGGTTTTGCTTCTGGACACTGATAATGTGGTGTTGACCCTAGGTTAACAAGGAGCTCTTGGAAATACTTCCTGGTTTCTTCCCAGAGCCTCTGAAAATGTTACAAAACACAACATTTTGGCACTAACTGTAGAAAAGAAGCATTCTAGTCACTGCCTAGAGGCTTTTTGCAGTTTTATGCAGATTTGTTTAAAGATGATGGAGGTAAAGGTTTTTCCCTTACACGCTTTTGTTGTTCATATCTTTCTAAATGGCTGACTTGACCTCAGCAGCAGAATCACTGGTTATCCTTGTGCTCTCCACAGGGAAATGTGCCTCTTGAGCCCTCATATCTAGTGGGGCACGTGGCCTCAGCCCCCAGAGAGCAAAACCTGTCTCCTTTGTTCAATGACGGGGAGAACAGTCAGGTATGCTGTGTGTGAGAGCTGCACCCCCAGGTTAAAGCAGCGCCTCCAAGCCAGGCTGAGCTGGAGCCAAGGCCAAACCTCAGTCCCTGTAGCTGCAGCTTTTGTGGCATCTGCAGTTTTAAGTTCCTGTGAACGTGCTGGGTTTGTCACGTGCTGGCTTTTATTTGCTGCTTTGGCTTCTTGCTGTCTCATAATTCCTCAGAATGTCATGGAGAATGAGTTTTATGCCACTGATTTACTGACCAATTCTGTTTTCCCCTAATGAAGGGACTGAAAAATGACTTTGTTCGTAATATCCTGTGGACCTTTGAAGATATCCACATGTTGGTGGGATCAAATATGCCAATATTTGGAGGTGGGAGATACCCTGCTGTGAGCCTGCGTCTCAGGTGAGCTTAGAAATTCACAGATATTATTTATAGCAGCCTTGACTGATTTGTTACTCTGCTTCCTAGTTAGCTATCTGCATTTTTTGCTATTTTTATAAAAGACAGCAGTAAAATTTATCTTCCTGGGAGTCTGAATTTCAGTAGCTGCTTGTTGGGCATAAGCACTTAAAATGTTATTGAGCAGTGAGACAGAACCATTCCAGTCCCAATTTAATGTCAATCCCTTCATTACCACTCATCCTGTTCCTCCCTCTACATGGGCAAAGAATGAGCAAAAACTTGAAGCTGATTTGGTGTATTTTTCATCTTTTAAAGACACATTTAAGAATTAGCAGTACCTTGCTCTGCAAGGAGCTTTGGAAGGCCTGAGAGTAGGTTTGTGCTATAATTAGTTGCAGCTAAAAGTTCTATTCCTTTAGAACTTCTGAGGTACTGATTATCTTGGTAATGGTGTGACATTTGAAGCCTGTTAAATGTGGGCAAAACCTCCAAACTGCTGATGGAATGTGAGCATGTTCCATTGGAGAGATCAGCACATCTGTTTAGTTATAACTCATGATTAATACAACAATTCACAAATCATTGTTTTAGTCTTCATCCACTCTCAGGTGACTTAAACCTAAATTCCATTTTAAACATCCCCAATATTTCCTGAATATGTTCCTAATGTTCCTAATTTCCTAATGTTTCCTGAAGGGGTAAACAGAGATTTAAGTAACACTAGAAATATTTTGTTTTAGGGATAACAACAAGCCAATAAATGTGCTGACAGGGATTGACTATTGGTTGGACAACTTAATATGCAATGTACCAGAGCTTGTAATGTGCTTTCATGTCAATGGAATTGTTCAGGTAAGTCTGGCTCTTTGCATTATGCCTTAAAATAATAATTCATTCTTCATCTTCTGAAATTGCCTCAGTTATCACAGATCCTTCACACTGTTCTGAGCAGAGATGACAAAAATCCTGTAGTGCAGAAGGAGAAGCATCTTAGACAGCTTGCAGCAGTCATCTAAAAATAGTGTATTCTTTCTTCCCCTCCCTTTCATGCATGCAAGATTCCTTCTTCCCCTGGTGTTTGAGTGAAGGCAAAAATAAAAAATGCAACTGCAGAAATCAGTTTCTTACATCTTGAAATCTGCAGTGCTCCCTTGCCAAGACAGATGCAAGCTTCTGAATGTTTCTGCTGTTTTACTGTGGACCAGCTGTGTTTGTTCTACCTGGTAGCCTGGAGTTTTTCCTAGGCTGACTAGGTTTTAGATGTTGTACCTTCTCCCCCATATTTTTCCTATTCTTTTGTTCTCCATTTGCCATGTTTGTGACAGAAATGGATCCTTCTTAAAGCTTTGTTTGAGTAGTGTCATCAAGATGTGCTTGCTTAAAGTAAATCATAGAAATTAACTCAATTTATCTTAATAACAGCCTTTGTTTTAGCTGCTGATGGAGACACTGCTATATTAATTTTGGTGTCACAAAACCCTCCTGAGCTTGAGTCTTAATTTCTGTTCTTTGCAGAAATATGAAATGATCAAGACTGAAGATATTCCCAATTTGGAAAACTCCAATTTTTCTACCAAAGTGATAAAAGATATTGCTCAAAATATCTTATCTTTTCTGAAATCAAATTGCACCAAAGAAGGACACACCTATTGGCTGTTTAAAGGTAAGAAGGTTTAGATCAGTTTGAAAAGATTGATGTTAATGTGATGTTAATTAACGAAAGATTTTCTTTTTCAGCAAGTGGGAGTGACATAGTAAAGCTCTATGACCTCACCACGCTTTGTGAAGAGACTGAAGACAAATACCAAAACCCTTTTACAATGCCAGTGGCAATTCTGCTGTACAAGTGAGTTTTATCAATTTTATTGCAGTATTTCATTCTTGGTGCAGTTCTATTCAGAACACAGACCAAAAATCATGATCAAATGACAATCATATACAACCTTACTAAATCTTAGTCCCATTAGATCAAAACTGACTTTTCTTTTTCACCATTTCTCCATGTAAACTTCTTTGCTGATAAAGTCTTGTAGTCTTATCATAAAGTTTGGAAGATCAATAGCTGTAGAATATTATTTAAAATTTCTTTTTTCTAGCACAAAGAAATTATCCAGGGATTTCACTGTTTTGTTCAACTTTCTCTTAGAGTTGCTTGCAATATGATGTTGAAGAAAAACCAGAACAAGAAACACTATGGCACAATCAGAACATTGCTCCTGAATTGTCTCAAGTTGTTGGACAATGGCAGACATCCTCAAGTGAGAGTTCAAAGTTTTCTTGCACTTTTATGTAAATATGCTGTAATCATAACAAGCCTTGTAATAAATAGTGTGTTACTTCTTCCTCTCAAAGGAGAGAATTTAAATTTATAAACAAACTTAGAAGTTGATTTTATTTTTAAAGAATCCCATGCTATTTTTTAAAATTAGTATTTTTTGCTGCCTCTCATTACAGCACAAGTCTTCTGTCCTGCTCTAAAAAATAACTTCTCATTACATTCAGTCTGTTCTTGCTGCCAGAGAGCCCTCTGGGAACAGATCCTGGAGAAAAAGTGTAAAATGTGAATATATGGACATTTTTACTCTGAGAGTGGCTGAAAACTGGGTCAGGCCAACCAGAGAAGTTGCAGTCTCCATCTTTTCAGATCCTCAAAGCCCAGCTGGACACAGTTCTGAGCACCTGCCTTGATAAGTGGGCTGGGCTAGAGAGTCTCTAAATGATTTAAGCTGTTTTCAACTGAAAATGAATCCCAAAAATGTGATGTGAAAATCTGAGTCATATTTAGAATGGAGAGGAGACATGGGACACATGAAACTAATAAGAATGTAGAAATGTGGATTCCTTGTAGAGTTGTGAAAGGTTTTCAAAATCCCAGTGGGATCTCTTCAGTTTATTTTTTTTTGCTTGCATAAGACCCTTGTGTTGTTTCCTGTGATCTGCAAGCTGTCAGAACAGGCAGTACTTGTTCTCTGGTTTTTATTCTCCTCTAAACTTGATCAGCTTGGATCCTTTTCCTTCCAGGGAATTTGCTCAGGCTCTGTTTGCAGGTTATCAAACACCTCTTTGCATGTCCTCTGTCCTCCTTATTCTAAGATCATTTATATTCTTGCCTCTCAAAAATTGAACTTGAGAATGAATAATTTTTTTCTCTTCTTTGCAAAGATTATTGCTTCAGCAAACTACATGTTATCAGAGCTTTTTCAGCTGGATGAACCTAAAAAAGAAGACAGTGCAGACTTCCCTATAAATGGCAATTCTGATGAAAGTTACAGTGAGGAAGAGGAAGAGATGCCAGACAGTGATGAAAATGGTTCCTACAGCAACAGTTCTGATCCCCCAGATGACAATAAAGCAGTGGCAATCATCAAATCTGTTGGGGAGTTGTCAGTGCCAGAAAAGTACAAGTCTGTGCATCGAATACGTGTAAGTGGCACTGGGGTGTTGAAGGGATTTCCTGGATGATTCAGTTCATGGGTATGAAATTCAGTTCCCTGGTAGTTTTGCCTTCAGGTGAACTGAAGTGGGCAAAGAAAAACAGTTCATGAGCTGCTCATAAAATCTGAGGTGTTTGAATTTTATGGTAAAAGCTTCATGTAGGTTTTTTTTTTCCTTACCATATTCCACTTTGTCTTGCTGTTACCTCTCATTTGCATCTTCTGGCCAGTGATTTTATGTTTCCTGTGCTGACCATTTCCTCTGTTCCCCCCCGGTGCCCCCCTGAAGCCCAGCTGTGCTTTCCCTGTGTGCCACGGCACTGAGGAGCGCTGCAGGCTGGTGCTCAACCACGTCCTGGAGGTGAGTGCAGTGCCAGCTTCCTGAGGATGCTTCACCTCCCACCCCATCCTTCATCTGCTGTTTGCTAAATATTGCTCTCAAGGTGAAGGAAAGGATTTCTCCCTTTTGCAGGGTTTGAAGTCTGTTGACAGCAGTGTTAAAAAGGAAGGTGACCTTCCTGCAGCTGACCCCAGCACTCCAATCCCGTTGAAATATGAGGATGAATCCACCAGTGGTGGTCCTGAGTCTCTGGAAAAACAGATGGCCTTGTTTCTAGACAAAAGTAAGTTGTATTGTTGTGCAAAATAAGACCTTTCCAGTGCCAACACAAACTGCTGCTACTTTATTTTGATTGTCAAAACAGTGTGCTTAAATCACTAATTACAGCATTGCCTAAGGAAAAGTGCACTGAAAATTGGAGAACAGTCTGTTCCTTTTTAAATATGAACAGAGGAGCTCATTTGAGTTATTTTGCATAGCAAAGAATCTTTTATTAGTCAACACATGATTTTACTGGACTCTATTTAGATGTGGCTTTCAGATGACTTCCATAAAGGCTTGGTATTTTGAGGTTTGGTATGTGCAGCACCGTAAGTTTTGTGGGTTGATTTAAAAATAGCCTTAATGTCTTTATGTGTGTGTGGCCTGGATGTTTTCTGGAAGAATTTCTCCCTTCTGGCAGGTTTTGTTCCTACATCAGGTGCTTGAATTGCATATAAAATGTTAACTAGGATTTTGGGTTTTTTTTCCTGTACCTCTACAGTTGTGAAAAGAAGCAGCAAATAAAAGATGTTTTGTTTGCTGAAATGCTCAAACTCCTGGAGTTTCAGACTACAGTCTCACTATTTTATTTTGTTCTGGAGTGACATACAAAGTTCCAGGAAAGACTTTTTGTTTGAAAGAAGTGGAGTTCTCTGCAGGGCAAGGAGCCCTGTAAGCATAGCCCAGAAAAAATTTATCTTGCCTACTTTGGCAGTTCTTTATTCTTTCCTTTCTCCTCCTTTCTGTCTTTGAAAAATCTCTGAATAAGAAGCCAGTTCAATTTTGAGTTATTCACACTCACAGACTCCTGGATCTGTGTTGAGTCCATCCCTGAAGCAGCAGCAGAGCTGCTTGCTCTCTTTTGTTTCCCAGTCCCTGGGTTTGTTTTCTGTGATGTGAATTATGTATTTTCTCTGCTACATGTACATATTTACATACATATGGAAAGGATAAGTGCTCTAAATCCTGGAATTTGTAACTTCAAGAGAACTGCCTGTGAACAGTGGATGGATACAGGGTATGTGCAGTGTTTGTGTCTTTAGCAGGGTGGGGTGTTACAGTTTTACATTGGTCTTTGTCCTAGAGGAATATGTACTGCTTAAGGATTTATTATATTTACTTACTATGTGTTTATATAATGTGGTAAGATAGGCCTTGTAAATCCACCTTAAGCAAGAGACACATTTCTGTGTGTGAATACTGTCAGGGCAAAATTCTGTCCCTTGGTGGGGACAGGCCTTAAATCTGTAGACCTGTTCATTCTGGCTCTGTAACCGTTGCAGCATCAAAGAAAAGCTTCATAACCTTATGCAGAGGATATCCTGAAATAAGTGTGAGAGAGTGCTTGGTTTTCCTTGTGGGAAGGACCAGGTTATCCAGGTTCTTGTGTGCTGGAGGCTAAACTCACACATGGCAGCTTTCTCACCGAGACTGTTCTTACAGAAACTGAGCATTTATCTCAAGGATGTGGTAGGGAACATGACAAATTCTGCCTGTGACTTTCTTGGGGTTTTTCTATTGCTCCCTGAGGGAGAAGTGTTGGCCTCTGCTCCTGTGTTCCACCAGCTGTCTGAGGTCAGAGAGGCACTGTCACTGTCCCACTGCATTCCCAGGAGCAGTGCAGGGACAAGTGCCACGTGTTGGGTGTTTTGCAGAGGACACTGGAGTGCAGAGCTCTGCCTGTGCAGGGCTGTGGTCAGGCAGTTCCCATCCTGCCTGTGCTGCTGTGCCTCTGGCGTGTGTTAGAGGGGAGAGTCACTGATGGGGTTCTGTTCCTCTCACAGTGGGCTCCTTCCAGAAGGGGAAGCACTGCAGTCAGTCAGGAATGATTCCTGGATCCTGGCAGTACAAAATGAAACTCCAGCTCATCCTGAAATCATCAAGAGCTTACTATGTGCTGTCTGATGCTGCAATGGTCCTGCAGAAGTACGGGCGGGCGCTGCGCTACATCAAGCTGGCCTTGCAGTGCCATGGTGAGTTCCTTGAGTCATCTGTCACCTGTGCCACTGCCTGGGGAGACCTGTCACCACATCACACACTGCTGGGCATGGTTTTCCCTGTGGTGTGCAGTGACAAGTGTGACAAGCTCGTGTTTAACTGGACTCAGCGTCCAGCTCAGTATTCAGGGCAGAAGTCTGAAGTGAGGATAACTTCTGTCACTGATCAATAGAAAGATGTGATCCCATTTTGACAGGCTGGGAACTTGAGGGCACATTGGAGCTCCAGGGCAGTTGAATTTGGGAGAGTTTGTCCTGGTGCCAAGGCCAAGACAGTGTTCTGTGCTCCAAGTGATGCTGCTGCAAGCTGGTGTTTATTCCCTGGTGGTTCCCATGTTATTTAAATATATCCTTGAGAAATACTGAACCTCTTCAGCAGCTGAATTGGATGCTCCTCTAAAATAGAATACATCTTGAAGTATTACTGAGGAAAAGGAAAAAAGTAAAATCAGGCTGTTTAGACTAATACTGCCATAATGAGAGTAACCAACTGGGAAATGCCAGTAGCTTAGTGCCAAAGTGCTGCTATTTCCCTGCCATAAGGGAAGGCTCCCATCTTAGGGCAGGAGGAGGTTTATAAAGCAAACCCACTTGATCTTAGCACAAAGCATCAATAGACCTATCAATAACTCACAGGACTTAGCAGCTTTCAGTCTTTTATAGTCTTTTATAAACTCTGCCTTTTGGAAATTACCTTTTCAGGCTGTATTTCCCTTGAGTCAATCTGCAAAAAGTCAGTTTTCCCTTGGTCAAGTCTGAGGTTAGCATTTGTAATTACCAGAGTGACTGCTCATCTTGCACAGCATTGGGGCTCTTTTTAAACCATCAGCCTTGCAGAGCAACTGTGACTTTAAAATAAGTTATTTCTTCTGAGGATAACACATTGTCACACTTATTCTCTGTCTGCAGACAGGTAACACAAAACCCAATTATCTTGTCAGTCTGTGTCAAGGCTTTTGATGTGTAATTCTCTTTCCCCCTCCTTGATCCATGTTGGTTTTTCCCCACCAGATACCTACTGCTGTCTGTGTGGCAGCATGCTGCCCGAGGTGCTGGGGTTCCTGTGCCAGTGCTTAACCCTTTGTGGGGATATCCAGTTAATGCTGGCTCAGAATGCAAACAACAGAGCAGCCTACCTTGAAGAATATAATTACCAGACTAAAGAAGATCAGGAGATATTACACAGCCTTCACAGAGAATCCAGGTGCCAAGGTATGATCCTGACTCAGGAGAAGTGCCAGACTTTGGATATGTGGCAGACATAAATAATTCCACTGGGTTTCCTCAAAGCCATGCACCAGGAGAGCCTGTGGCAGAGGAGTTATTGCACTTCACTTCTGCTTCCTTCAGAGAAGGCTCATCCTGCCTGTCACACAGAAGGGGGTTGTCAAGGTGTTGTATGACATGGCCTGAAGCTGTGAAACAACTAAAGGCTGTAACTGCTTCAGTGATAAACAGAATCTACCTGACATGAGTCTTGTACTTTCTCTGGGCAATTTCCCCTAGACTTAAATTAGAGAAATGCTGTTTGACTCAAAGGATTTGCATTTTGTTTTCCAGTGTTTGCCTGGGCTACAGATTTATCCACAGACTTGGAATACCAGCTTTCTGTCAGCTGTAAATGCTATGAAGCAGCTTATGAAATCCTCCTCTTCAGTAACTTAAAAAGCCAAAACCCAGAGCAGCACATCCAGGTGCTGAAGAGGATGGGCAATATCAGGAATGAGATTGGAGTGTTCTACATGAACCAGGCAGCTGCAGTGCAGACTGAGAGAGTGGGCAAGTATCCTTTTTCCATTCCTGACCATTTCATGGAGCTACAGCAGTGATCAAGTTCACTGATTGTATGAAAAAAATCTATTTCTGTTTATAAAGAGGGCATTTAAATGGCTTTTGTAGTTTTTTAATGTCTGCTGTGATTATTTGTTTACAGTAGATCACTGTGGCTTGTAAACTGTAGTTAACTGAGCCTAAACTGAATAATGGAATGTTCAGTTTATAGAAATTCCTTTAAATGTGTAGAATGATCTTGAAAAGCCATGAGGGAAAACTTCAAACCCTGAGGAATTTGAGTCTCTAAGCCTTGTGCTTCACCCTAGTGAGTAAAAACGTCTCAACAACAGAGCAGCAGCTCTGGAAGAAAAGTTTCTCCTGCTTTGAAGAAGGAATTCAGAATTTTGAGTCCATTGATGATGCCACCAATGCTGCCCTTCTGCTGTGCAACACGGGGAGGCTGATGAGGATCTGTGCCCAGGCCCACTGTGCAGCTGAAGGGGACTTCAAAAGGGAATTCTCTCCAGAAGAGGCCCTTTATTACAATAAGGTAACCCCAGACCCCAGAATTCCTCCTACTGTGAGGTATTTGTAAATACTTTGGTAAATATATTTAAATTTGGGTGGAATAATCTGGGTGCTTCCATAGTACCCTAATCCTTGCTGTGGAGGCTTTGGTGGTGTTGCTGAGGTTTGATTGCTGTGACATTCACATGCTGATATTGAACACACAAAAAGGAGAAGAATTGCACGGTCAGAATTGAAGTGATTATCAAATGGGAAATACAGAAAAAGGCTCAGGGAGGTATTTTGAGTAAAGGGAAGCTGATTCATAGTTGTTAGAAATGCAGGCAGTAACTGTGTGTGTGATTTTGACATTTGTAGGCTATTGACTACTACCTGAAGGCCCTGAGGTCTCTGGGGAAGAGGGATGTGCATCCAGCAGTTTGGGATTCTGTGAACTGGGAGCTGTCCACAACCTATTTCACCATGGCAACTCTGCAGCAGGATTATGCTCCCTTATCCAGGAAGGCTCAGGAGCAGGTAACAGAGGGCTTTCATTGTGTCTGGAAAATGCATTGTTGCCATCCTGGAAAACAGAACAGGGAGCAAAGTTGGTACTGGAATTGTAGAATCATACAATGGTTTGGGTTGGAAAAGACCTTAAAACCCACCTTGTTCCTGGGATAGTGGCTGCTCCAAGCCCCATCCAGCCTGGCCTTGGGCACTGCCAGGGATCCAGGGGCAGCCACAGCTGCTCTGGGCACCTGTGCCAGGGCCTGCCCACCCTCACAGGGAACAATTCCTTCCCAAAATCCCATCTAAGTCTTCCTTTGCTTCCCTTTGCTTCCCTTTGCTTCCCTTTGCTTCCCTTTGCTTCCCTTTGCTTCCCTCTTAAGGTTGATTCCCTTTGTCTTACATTAGATGCTCTTGTGACAAGCCCCTCTTCAGGGATTTTTTCCCTTACATTTGTATTTATTTGTGTTGTAGATAGAGAAGGAAGTCAGTGAAGCCATGATGAAGTCCTTGAAGTACTGTGACATTGACACAGTGTCTGAACGGCAGCCCCTGTGCCAGTACCGAGCTGCCACCATCCACCACAGGCTGGCTTCCATGTACCACAGCTGCCTCAGGAACCAGGTATTGCTCCAGGCTCTTTCATTCTCTACCTTCCATCCTTAACATGCTCAATATGTGTGGAGCTGATATTTATCCTTCTACCTATAGCTGGGATATATTTATTTCAATTATTTAACCAAAGAAACGAGTGCTGTTTCCCAACCCTGTCCAAGTGAACCCTTGCAGTGGCTGCTCCTGGCCATGCAGAGGGGATTTACTGTGCCCTGCTGTGGTGCAGGTTGGAGATGAGCACCTGAGGAAGCAGCACCGTGTCCTGGCTGATCTCCACTACAGCAAGGCCGTGCGGCTCTTCCAGCTCCTCAAGGACGCCCCCTGTGAGCTGCTGCGGGTGCAGCTGGAGAGAGTGGCCTTTGCAGAGTTCCAGATGGCCAGTAAGTGCAGCTCTGCCTTTACAGCTTCCCAAACCACCCCTGCCCGCTTAGTTTCATTTTTAGATAACTAAATTTATGTGAGAGCAGGAGCAATCTGCTGCTCAGAATAGAATTTTCCTCAAGAGAGGAGACAAGGCACTTTTATCTTGCTGCTTTTCAGCTGACTGGGGCAGTGAGGGCTTTCTTCCTAACTCTTGAAGTCTTTGGATGGAAATAAAATACAGTCTGTAACATCAGCCTTTTGTACTCATTTTTTTAGGTCAGAACAGCAGTGCTGGGAAATTAAAGACTCTGTCTGGGGCCCTTGATATAATGACCAAAACCAAGGGTGCATTTCAGCTCATCAGGAAGGAGCTTGTGGCAGAAACTGAACAGGTAAAGGAGCTCCAAGTGGTGTGATACCTGCTCCCTTCTGGCTCGTGCCTCCACAAATGAGGGGGCATTTGGCAGTTAAAGTATTCCTTGGTTACTTTTCCACAGAGCCAGGCTTAAAGAGTGTGGGCAGTTAGATGTATTGCAGTTCTCCCTTAACCTGGAAGTGGATTAAAGAAATTTCTTTAGAAATGATCCAGAGATGGATTAAAACATATTTCTGTACAGATGTGGACTGCCTGACTGTGTGAATGGACTTCTTTTTGTGCAACTCTCCTATCCCTTAAAAGTCTTCTCTAAGAACTTCAGAACTTATCTATAATAGAAAAGTTCTCTGTCTGTGGTATATTTAATATTTAAATATTAAAATGTGCAGGGCTGTCTGTAGCCAGTGTGAGTTATGTTCCTGATGCCTCAGACAAGAATTCCTTCAGGCTGTGCTGATGTGTGTGTCCCTTGCTGGCAGTCTGGGTAACACATGTAAAAGTCAGCTCACCTGCAAGAGGGGTTTTTAAATCACTCCCTGTATTTAAGAGGTGGAATTCAGTGAAATTGTTCTGGGCTGTTTGTCTCCTGTAGATCAGCAAGGATAGAAGTCCTGCTGAGAGCGTGTCAGTGAGTGATTCCTCTGCAGGCCTCAACAAAGAGGAAGTCTTGAAACTGCTCGGGATCTTTGAGTCCAGGATGTCTTTCCTTCTCCTCCAATCCATTAAATTGTTAACTTCAAGCAAAAAGAAGCTTGGGTAAGTTGGAACTTGGTGTCCTTTATCCTGAATGGAGTGAGATTGGTGTGTGACTGAGCAGAGTTCCTGCTCTGGGGGAGCAGCTGCTGGGTGCTGCTGGTCTCTTGATGCATCTTGCTGATGAAGTGTCAGTGGAGTTTGGCAAGCAGAAATTCAGGCACATCAGTAATGCTGCAAGGAGAGGGATGGATATGGGGGTCAGGGAATTCACTGATTCCTAATGGAGTCTTCTGTCCTGCTGCTGGCATTCAGGATAAACCTGAGTTCTTTTTGTGCTGACTGAAGAGAGATTGAGCTTTGGTGTGGCAGCAAATTCCTTCCCCCAGTCCTTCTGTTGCTTTGATCTGAATGTGTGTGGTGTTCCTTTTGGGACCCAGAAAATTCCTTTTACTCCCCCTGCAGCAAGTGTGTGACTGCAGGAGCTGCTCCTAATGTTACATAAAGTGAAGTTCTGAAAATGTGGCTTTAGTTTGAGAGGATTCTTTCAGGCTTGGAAGTTGGGTTAATAGTTTTGGGGATTGAAGCCCTGCTGATGGAAGAGCTGTTTTGCTAAAAGTAAACTGTGAAATGAGTTCATTGTGCCCAGGAAGTTGAAAGTGGGAGACTGATAAATAAAAAACAAGAGAACTCAGCCTGGGTTTTTTTAGCTGTTTTTCAGGCAATGTTAGGAGCTTTCACCTCCTAAAAACGAGCGTCCACAAGGTGGCAATCTGAATATGTGAAACACAGAGGATTTTTACAGGATAATTTATATGTTACCAAGCAGATGTCACAGCTAACTGGGTAAATGGGTTAGTTCTGTTGTCTCATAACATGAGCAACTCCTCATTTTTTGTTTTGGAGGGTTTTTGCCCCCACATTTACCTTGGCATCACTGTGAGGTTTTGCACTGAAGTTTCCACACAGGGAACTTTAGTTACAGTTTGAATTCTGTGCAAAGGGACTCTTACAAATCTCCTCAGCTCCTTGAAACTTTGAGGCTAAGCTTGAAACTGCCTTTGATTTAACCTTTCTTGTGCCTTCTGTGCATCCTGTGTGCATTTCCTCCCTTCTGTTCTGCAGAGGAGAAGTTCTGCCCTCTGCTTTGATAATGGGGTGAAAAGGGGGGAAATTGGAGCTCAAATGGTGCTTCAGGGTCTCAGGTGCACTTTGACAAAAACCAGGAGAATGTGTAGGAAGTGTAGTGTTGGATAGCCAAACTTGCAGCCTGGCAGTCAGAATGGATGAAATCAGTTGTACCCTCCCAAGGTGGAATCATGAGCAGAACAGAACTTGGCTGTGCAAATTGGAGGGGAGAAGTAATTGAAAGTAATTCTTTGTTCTGGGAATACTTGTAACTTATCCCAGAAATACTTTGCATTTCAGTGGCTTTTTATTGACTACCTGTTCTGTTTAATAAATGAACCTGATTCCTGCCAAGTGTGTGATGAATTTAATTTGCTTCAACCTTTCTCAGTCATTCCTGAAGCACTTAGAATTAACCTGTTGCTTGTACATTTTATATTTTATTATATTTATGTTTTCTGTTCCTGCCTGCAGTATAAACAGAATGCCCCGACTGCAGTGCAGGGAGTGCTGGGGGCTGAGGGTGTCCCCAGTTATCCTGCTGGGATACTCAGTACCCAGTTGGTCTCAGGGACTCTCACTGCTCACAGTGACCCTGAGATGTGTTAGAAAGTTTCTTTTCCCAGCCTGGTGATCGAAGGAGGAGTCAGAGCTCTCCAGTTCTCAGTCTCAAGGTTGTTTATTGTTCCTTATCTATAAAATTCTTTCTCCTGTCCAGCCAAGGTTCGTTCAGTAGGACAGACAGAGGCACACTGCCTGCCCCAGGGTGGTGTTATCTTTTTGTACTAAAAACTACATGTACAATATTTACCATTACTTCCCAATACCTATCACCCATGTTAGACAGTGAGCTTCTACTCTAAACCAATCTGTAAGTGCCAACAACACAGCAGAAGGAGGCCAAGAAGAAGAAGGAGAAAGGCTGGACATGCCCAGATCCCTCCATCTTGTCCCCTGAACCCCCATTCTAAAAACCCCAAAAATCTATTTTTCACCCTGTGATAAATTCACTGTCATCCTACTTAAACTGTTGTGGCTTGTAATTCTTCATCTGAGGTTGGTAACTTGCTCCATGGGTCATAATCAAACCCACAGGGGCATCTTGGGCTCTGTGCCAGGGTCTCTGAGCCCCCTGGCAGGGGTTTGGGCAATCCAGGACAGCCAGAGGGATGTCCTGAATTCTGACAAGTTGGGATACTCACATTTAATATTGTTATTAACGTTATTGAATAATGCTGTTGATGATGTGCAGAAGGCAGAGCTGTGGTCTGAGTTGGGCTCTGTGCTCTCTTTGCAGGGGCAGCAGTGAGGAGGAAGCAGCTCTGAGGACCAACAAGCAGGTTTACTCCCTGCTGCTCCGTGCCACTGCCAACAAGGGGCTGTCACTGCTGGAGCGCTGCGAGCTGCTGCTGAGCCTGCTGGAGCAGCTGGAGGGGAGCCTGGCCTGCAGTGAGGGCAGAGCTGCAGTGAGGGCAGAGCTGCAGTGAGGGCAGAGCTGCAGTGAGTGAGGGCAGCCCTGCAGAGCTGCAGTGAGGGCAGAGCTGCAGTGAGGGCAGCCCTGCAGAGCTGCAGTGAAGGCAGAGCTGCAGTGAGGGCTGCCCTGGCCTGCAGTGAGGGCAGAGCTGCAGTGAGTGAGGGCTGCCCTGGCTGCAGTGAAGGCAGAGCTGCAGTGAGGGCTGCCCTGCAGAGCTGCAGTGAGGGCTGCCCTGCAGAGCTGCAGTGAGGGCTGCCCTGGCCTGCAGTGAGGGCAGAGCTGCAGTGAGTGAGGGCTGCCCTGGCTGCAGTGAAGGCAGAGCTGCAGTGAGGGCTGCCCTGCAGAGCTGCAGTGAGGGCTCCCTGCAGAGCTGCAGTGAGGGCTGCCCTGGCCTGCAGTGAGGGCAGAGCTGCAGTGAGGGCAGCCCTGCAGAGCTGCAGTGAAGGCAGAGCTGCAGTGAGGGCAGCCCTGCAGAGCTGCAGTGAGTGAGGGCTGCCCTGGCCTGCAGTGAAAGCAGAGCTGCAGTGAGGGCTCCCTGCACAGCTGCAGCACCAGTGCCTTGCTGGGAGCACGGGGGTGTTCCCATGGGGGTTGTGCTCACTGAGGGTGAGCTCTCTCACTGTTGTTCCCTGGGAAAGCACAGGGATTCCTTCTATCCCCACACAGCTCTCCTCGTTCTGCTCGTGGCGTTTCGTTGTTTGAAATGCCAGCTTGGAGTTCTGGAGATAAAAAGGAACTTTTGCACCATGGGGAAATTCCTGGTTTTTCTCTTGCAGTGAAATCTGTTTTTTGCATAAAGATGTAACCTCGCAGCTGCTCTGGTTTGGTATTTATTGAAATGTGTTTTGTGAGCAGGGCTGCACTGGAACACTTGCACTGCTAAAGGCAGCCCAAGCTGTACCAGGAGATTCTGGATGCACTTCCTAATCCCAGGGAGGATCCTGCACAAAAACCTGTGCCTTTCTAGCTCTGATGTGACTCTTGCAATTTATCAGCCATCTCTGGGATTTTGTTTTGGAAAGTGAATGGTTTCAGCTATGTTGGAATTGATCAAGAATAGTATTATCTTTTTCAGACTTGAAACTGTGAATAAATGAGAGGATATTTTTGAATAAAAATTTATTTATTAAATATAAACACATCAGTCTGCCTTGTTTTTCTTGGTTGTGACCCTCCTCAGAGCAGCAACCTGGTCAACAGAATTAAAACTATTTGAAAGACAAATTTTTAATTTTTTTGAGAAATATCTGTAATCTCCAATCAAACACTGAGTGGGGTCTTAGCATGTGAGGACTCTGGGGTTTTTTTCTGCTAAATATGTATTATTTGAAGATAAAATTATCCAGAATATAACATCTGATGTCCTGATATTCTTCTACAAATAAATGTGGTTCTTTATTGCATAACAACAGTGTAAACTACTTTTCAGAAAGGTAGGAATGGGTTTTACTGCATTCATATGGAATTAGATGAGCTTTTTAAGGTTCCTTCCAACCCAAACCAGCCTGGGATCTTGCAGCAGTTTGTACCCTCAGAGATTCCATTTCATCCTGAGACAGGGAAGTGTTTGGTAAGCCAAACATTGTCCTGCTGTGCCCAGTGATGACCCCACACTGGAATTACTCAGGTTACAGGAACAGAACTTTGTTTCCCTCTTGTTCCAGCTGTGGAGCCTCTCATGGATGGAAATTCAGGACCCATCCTCAGACTTGACCTGAACTGTGCAGCAAACGAGGCTTTCTCTGTTATTGCAGGAACCTCAGCACTGTGCTAACAGCACAAATGACTTTCAGGAGGATTATAATTGAGTATATTATGATTCAAATCTCCTGTGAAGTCCTTGGCATTAGCTGGAGGGAGCATTAGTGCTAAATAGGATTATTTTTCCCCTTCCAGAGATAAACAATTAAAGCATAAACCACATCCAGAACAGACAACTCTAACACCATTATTAACTCTGATAAGCCAGTTTATTTCCCTGTTAATAAATCCTTCATTACAGGAACAGAAACCAAAAGCTAATTTTGAACACCCTGGTTGGGTAACAAGGGGCAACAGCTGACCTGAACTGACAGCAGCCCCACACAGAGCAACTTCACAGCAAGAATTCTGTTCCACAAACAATCTCCAATTCACATTTTATACAAATAGTTGAAAACAAGTAGAACAACAAGCAAACAAGTTTACAAAAGAAAATACTTCATTGGGATATGGGGGTTTTTCCTACAAAAGATGTGCAAGTAAAACTGATCATACAGAGAAATCCAACCTGAGCTGTGTGCTGGGGGATACCTGAGGTGAGGTCTGGGGCCGATTGCAGTTTCTCAGTATTCACAGCTGCTTTTCAAGGATAAAATATTCACAGTGCACACAGGAGGAAAGGGAAGAGCTGGATGCTTTAAGGATGATGGACAGATCCCAGATTTCTTAAGATATTTCAGTGTAACCTTCTCACAGCCATCCCTGACCAGGACAGTGCTTCATAATCCCAACACCCACGGGTCTGCAGGTTGGAAAAGCCCTCCTGGAGTGCCCTGCTGGGCAGGCTGGGCTGTCAGAGGCAGCAGTTGTGAGGCTGCAGGGCTGTGTGCATGGCAGCAGCCAGGTCCTGGGCCGTGGGGCTCCCTGCAGTGCAGCTCACAGCGATGCCAGCATCTCGCAGCGCCTTTGCTGTGCTGGGGCCGATGGCAGCAAACTGCAGGGACAGCACTGCACTGTCAGGGCTCAGCTCTCCAGCTCAGCATGGGGATTTGCAGCATTAACAGGCACCCATCAATGGAGCTGCTCAGCAGTGACTCAGGGAGATGAGTATTTATCTCAACATTACAAACACTGAAAGCTCTGAGTCCCGCAGAGCAGGGAGAAGTGAGAGGAATTTTAATCAGCTGCAGCCTGGTGCAAGCAACAACTCCTCACACCATGGCATCACTCAGGGAAAATGAAGTCTATCCCAATGGAGATGGGGGAATTGGTTGGGGAGAACAATTTTGTTTTTAAAATCCACCCAAGGCCAGCTTGGATGGGGCTGGAGCAACCTGGTGTAGTGGAAGGTGTCCCTGCCCATGGCAATGGGGTGCAACAACATGGGTTTTAAAGTCCCTTCCAACCCAACCCTTTCTGGAATTCTATAAATCTATGTAATATCATTTGTATTTGTTATAAACTGGGGTTTTCTTCAGAGGAATAAACACAAACCAAAGATAAGGTTTGCAGTGGTTGAAACAGCCTTTGTATCTCATTTGCCCACCCCAAATTTACTGCCTCTCATATTCCACCATTTGTAAGAGAAGATACCTTGACTTGGTTGATCAAATCCCCTGAAAGCTTCTGGATGTGCTGGAGGCAGAATTTGACACCAGAGGGGCTGAAGAACACGATGCTGGCAGGGATCCCCTGGGTGAAAGAAGCAGAGGTTGGCACAGCTCACTCCAGCAGTGCCTTGGCACATGGGCACAGCACACAGGGAATGGCTTTAGCCCAGAGGGCAGGGCTGGATGGGATATTGGGAATTAGGAATTGTGCCCAGAGCAGCTGTGGCTGCCCCTGGATCCCTGGCAGTGCCCAAGACCAGGTTGGACAGGTTTGGAGCAGCCTGGGACAGTGGGAGGTGTCCCTGCCATGGCAAGGGTGGCACTGGATGAGCTTTAAGTTCCCTTCCCACCCAAACCATTCCATGATTCTGCAATTCTATGATGGAGGCTCCTAACATGGAAAACCAGAAAGCCAATACTGAAAAATGAAAAGCAATGACTATTGTTACACAAACTATGTAGGGCAGATTACTCCTGGATTCTGATTTGTGATGCACAGCAAAGATGCCCAGTGATATTTCAGTTACACTACTTCAAAAACAGGAATATTCTGGGAGGCATTGCCACCTCCCTCAGAAAATCCCAAAGTACCTCAGTGTCCAGTACCTGCTGGGAGAAGTAACTGCTCAAAGATTCCTGCAGATCAGGGTGCTGGGCTGTTTGATAAACTGTGAGGCTTTCCAGGGGTATGCCTGCAATCAGGACATTAATTCATTCATTAATTTCTATTATTTCAGTTCAGCACTCACAACATCCTAACTGCACTGAAGTGTAACTCTTTTAGCTAAAAAGACACATGAAAGTTCTGTGGAGGATTTGCAGGTCCCTGAGCTGTGGGCAGCCAGCCAAGCTCCCAGTGTTTACTCCTGTCCTCTCCTCAGCAAGTTCCACTTTTACTTCTTCCAATTTGGTTCACAAGCTTTAGATACAACTTTTCTCATCACTGACTAATTAAAATGGGTCTCCAGGGGAAGTTCAACCTTTTTCTCTAAGCACTGTAGGAAGTACTTCTCTTTTCAGGGCTCCACAAGGAAACAGGAGAGCTGAGGAATTGGGTTTCTCTCCTGTAAACACACAAACAAGAACTTTAATTAACTCAGGCCTTTAATAAAGAGTAAATGTGATTTAATACATTTTAAAGGTATCAAATGCTGATTTATCAAATGCCTCACCACAGACACAGCTCGGAGGTAAATGAAAACATCTGCAGCCCCAATTCACAGGACAGGCTACTTAGCAGGAACATTAAAAATATTCCATAACTAGAATATGAATATTGGCTAAAAAGATAACTTTCTTTGCACAAGGGCAAGGGGAACAGAAATGCACTTTATCTCCTCCTCAGCACAACCTGCCTCAATTGGATATTTCAAATCTGTCCCACTCAATAAATGACAGAGCTCTCCACAAAAGAATACTCAGGCAGACAAAGAAAGGACAATACTGTGCTGGAAAGTTTTGGTCTATCTGCAATTCCATTTTCTTAATTCCCCAAGGAAAAAGGATTCTGGTTGCAGTGCTGGGGTGGGAGTGGATATCCTCACTTGCTTTTGTCAAATTAGGAATTTAACAGCAGACTTGCTTTGCACAGCTTTTGCCTTTTCTATAGATGAGAAACACAGAGAAAATTTCAATATTAAATTCTACACAGATTGATACAGCTTTGCATTCAGCTTTCCAAAGAAATGAAATTATTTTATTACTAATTCAGATTTGTTAATACATTTTATAGAGACAACTACTGGAGAAGAAATGTTTTTAAGTGCTGGAAGGAGATTGTTGGTTTATGCAAGCAGACATTCTTCAGGGATTAAAAGAAGGGCAGCAGGGTGAAAATCAAATGGAAAGACCCCTGTAGGAGTCAACCCAGACACACCTGAGTGTTCTGACTCCACACTGAGGTTTCTTTAGAAACCAGATATTCTTAAATTAAAATTAAAAATTAGAGGAAGAATGAACTTGGCTCAGAATGTAAAAAAGATTTTAAAATTAGATGAAATTGGAATGTTCCAGCATCAATTCTCCTGCAAGTCATGGCAGTTATTTGAAGTGTCAGTGTGATACCTGTAAGCAAACACCAATTCTTTTGGTACAGAAAAACGCCTTGGTAGGCCTGAACCACACAACAAGGACTGGGATCTCCTGCTTCTGTAGCCAAATATTTGCCTTGAGAAGAGTAAATTCCTTCATTTCCCATTCCTTAAACTGAATTGGGTACCAAAGCACAAAAGGTGGTGACAAAAAAATCTCATTATTTCAGCTTTTATTTTTATTCTGGCAATAACCTCTCAAGATACAGGAAATTCAGAGCTATTATTTTCATTTACTTCTTCATGCACAAACAGAAATTAATTTATACATAACAGGGAACATGAGACAATTTAATCTGTACTTCCAAGGTTGTTCTAAAGCTCTTGATCAGCTGAGAGCATTTAAATATGCAGAGCCCAATAAACTCTGGAGGATATTTCTATATCTCAACAACAAACAGGCTCCAGTGCCTGAAATTCACTGCTTGGGTAATTTTTTTCACCTTCCTACAACAATAAACAGGTATTTCTCTTGTCTTTCTGCTTGAAAAAATCCCAGCAAATATTAATTCACTGCCAGAAGTAGATTTTGCAGCACTAAAAATCAGCTGAACCCTTTCTTTGCTTTAACACATTTGCTATTAGAAGAGAGGAGATGGGTTATTCTTCACTCACAACATATTCGTGTTGCATTTTTAATTTTCAGAATTTATTATTTGATCTTGTGCTGGCAACTTCCATTTTTACCATTAAATATTCCCTAGAGCTGAAGTATTTTATGTGCCAGTGAATTAGAGAGCACTGTGCCCAGCAAAACCAATCCTTTCCAGCTCCCATCCCATTTTTCTTGTCCCTGTAAATCTCTGCTACTGGGCAGACTTTGCTCAGCAGCCTCACATCTGTGCAAAAACTCTTTTTTCACTGCTCCTACTGAGCCATCCACTCAAAAAATAAACAGCTCCTAAGTCTAAAAATCTTCCTTATTGCTACTGGAAATTTTAACAACTTAAGAGTAAGAACAGAAGTCAGCAAACAGACTTTTTTAAAATTCCCCAATAATCTGATAATAGGCTAAGAGTTACAGATTTAACCATAACAAAATGGTTAAACAAAACTTAAAGCATCAATTTAATTTCTTCAAAACCACTCAGTTTTGGTGCTGAGAACCAGATCCCTCTGAAACCACAGGGTAATTTTGGGGAAAGTCACCAGCAATCAAATCTTCTCATTTAGCAGCAATTTCCAGTCATTACAGCTCTGATCTTCCAGTAAAAATAAACTTTTTCCTGCTGGTTCATATAGTATTTATTAATTAACTAGAGGGTCTAAGATTACATGTAGATTAATATCTTGTAAATGCATTTTGAAGTATTTTTGTCTCACAGTGCACTTGATTTTGCCTCAAGGAAATTCTGAAATGATGGAAGGGACCTTAATTCACTTAGGATTACTTTAATTTAACTCCAACATTTTAACCACTTACTTGAACAAATATATTCAGCTAATTTCTCAGCATTTCCAGCCATTTCTCCTTGTGGAACAAGACCAATTTCTTCCACTAGAACCAAAAGCAGCAAAGAAAAAACCATGGCAAACAATGAGAACAATTCAGATTTCCTGCAGAACCAAAGGCAGCAAAGCAAAAACCATGGCAAACAATGAGAACAATTCAGATTTCCTGCCACAGAACCCTGGGATGGAAAGGGAGGCACACAAATAATTTGTGTACAAATAAATTCTGCAAGGTTAGAATCCCTTTCATCCAATTTCAATTCCAAAAGTAATGACAAAACCACATTCAAATTAAGAACAAAGGGGGTTTTTTTCCTGTTTTGACCCAATTTTTCAAGCAGTGGCCATCAGATTAGAACAGAAGGAGCAGAAATCCAGAGGCTGGATCAGATCCATGGATATCCTTGGCTGGAGCATGGATAATTCCAATGTTTACATAATTACCTCTCTTCCAAATTAACCACTTTAAAACTTAAATTTCCTTCTCAGCACCATTGAATAACAGCTCTTCCTCCAAAAATTGTACTTACAAGTCAGATTTAACCAATTTTTCTTTTTTTAAACCCCAGCTTACCTAAAGAAGCTGTAGCTTTTCCTACCACATATGTTGGTTTGATATTCCACATTTGTTTAAGAGATTTTGACCAGGCTGAAAAACATTAAATTATACTAAATTAAATGGAATTTAAGCACATGGCAACAGAATGTGAATGATAAATGACTTTTTGGGCTTTTGTTTAATCCACAAATACAGCAAAATGATAATAATAGCTAAAATTCCACTACACATTCAGCAAATCTGGATGTACAAATCCTACAGGATCAAAAATAGATACCCCAAGTTTTTTTATTGTCTTGTTTTAATCAGAGCAGCACAGGACACTGAGTTTTTTCTGGGACTACTGGGGTGAAAAAAGAAACACAAACCACAACAGTAAAAATAAAAATCAGAAGTAAAAAACTCAAGGATTTATTGCCATTGAGAGGACCCAAATAAGAACTACAGACTCATTTTTATTATTAAAATATTTATTTTCCAAAAGTCCTAATCAAGGTTAGGGATGGAATTAGAGATACTTTTTGACCTAAAATCTTAATATATTTTTCTCTACTGCTACAAATGCTACAATAGCTGAGGGTCTCAGTGCATTGACTGCTTACTCAAAGGTGTAACCTTACTCACAGGACATTGATTTGTCCACAGCCCAAAAATGGAGCAGGTAAAGTAGAAACTCCATGCCAGAATCACCCAAGATAAGAATTTGGAAGAGTTTAGAAGGATTTGGCACTTCATTGTGATGGGTATTTCTATTTAGCAGGATTCTTCCTCACTCCTCATCTCCTGCCTTGGATGCCTCAGCACTTCTTCATTTTTTAGCTAATAATTAATTAATTCACTTGAGAAATTTCTTATCCAAGAGAGAGAGAGCTCCCTTTTTCTGCAGCTTTTCATAGGAATTATACAGGCACAGAAGTGATGGCCAGTTTTTGTGAGAGGATCTTCTCTTTAAGGAGGAAAGCAGTCAGCACTCAACCAGGCACTGCAGCAAAAAATATAATATTCCTTCTGCAAGAGAGAACCAGAGCTGGCAAAGCTCTCACTAATTGGTAACTTGCACCAAAAGCTCCTTTCCTTCATTTTTCAGCGTGGAAAACACAACCCTTAAAAGCTCAGGGTAGCATAAACCCTTTATGATTCTGAAAGAATTATGGAATTCAGGTTTTTTCAAAAAAAACATGCTCCAAATATCTACTGGTGGATGAAATAAAATTCATTAAAATCCAAACTTTAGAAGATGCTGGGAGAAAAAGACCAAGGAATATCAATATGTACTTACCCTCTTTTTTACTCTTCTCTTTTAAACATATCTTGATGGCTTCTAATGCTCTTGGGCTGGTAAAAACCAGGCCTCCATAGCACTCTGGATGGGAAAGCTATTTAGAAACAGTAAATTTAAGAAGTAAAAAAAAAAAAAAAATTAATTATAAATTAATTTTAAAAATCAGCTGATCAATTATTTATAACCTTGTGGCAACCAGAACAGCTTCAATAACTGCCAGAAATGCCCCAACACTTGTGACAATTCACAATTTAAATGTGAATTCTGTTTGAACAATTTAATTCTTTAAGAAGCAAGGGCAAGGTCCTTGATGTTGTACATGAAATTTACTGTACAACCAGAGAGTTATTTGTACCACACAGAGAATGATTAAATGGGATCTTGGCAACCAAATCCTGTTGGAAATAAAACAACTGAAAGAATTTCAAACTTACCTTCTCAAATAAGCTGTCAAGAGAGGTGAATTCAAATGACAAAGCTGGGATCAACGTTGCTTCCAAGTTGTATGATCCTAATTCCTATCAAGAAAAGGTTTGCAGCTCTTGAAATAAATTCCAAACAGCATTTTTGCTTTTTCAAAGAGCTGACTAAGTCAGCACAAGCATTTCTCTTTGTTAAAGCAAAAGAAAAAGGCATTTTATTTCCTTTCCCTGGTAAATCTAGTTTGAATTTGTTAGTTATTTATTATTACAAGATTTAATTAAACAATCAGCTGTGGGACCTTCTGAGGTACAGGAGACACCAGCACAAAACTCTGAAGCCCCCAAGTGCCCACCCAGTCCTGTGAATATCCCTGTGCATGTCTGTAATTCTGTCAGTAGGTTTCTTCTGAAGAAATAATCCTCCTTTATCAGGAATTCTTCCTCTTATCAGTGAGATTTACTCACAGGACCAAGGGCAGGAGCAGAAGGGACCCCAGCAACAGGTAAGCTCTATTTCACATCACATTCCCATAAAAACACAGAGTTTCTGTAATCCTTATTCTGTCCAAATAAGCATAATCAATACTAATTAATTCAAATGAGGCTGGTTCAATATCAGTACTTTGCTGAGAGCTTTACAATGAATTCAGTACAAATGTCCCATAATTAATACAATTTTTGGCAGGAAGGGCTATTTTCCAAGATACTTTTTCTCCCAGCATAATTTCAGAAAGACACTCCTAATTTTTATTGTTTGACTTGAAACAATTGCATTCATATTTAATAAAGAAGTGACACTTTTTTTTTTAGTTTTCTCAACGTTTACTCACTTCAATATAAGGATCTGGTCCTGAATCTTTGTCTTTGGGATCCTTCAGCAGCAGAACCTTCATTGTTCACCAAGGAGGCTCAGCAGAACCCTGAAACACAAGAATGGAATTTATCTTAATTATATCTAATTTTTGGAGGAGTTTTTGACTCTAACAGTGACTTTAGCAGCTCCAAGGAGTGAGTTGCTAGCAGTTGTACTGCTCTTGCACAAGGAGTAAACAGCTATTTGTGCATTCTCCAGGCAGGAACACCCACCCTGATAAGGACAGAAAAGAATATGCTGCCTTTAGATAACACTGCTCAAAGGAGAGGCTCTGCTAAACTCATCAAGGGGAACACATTTGAAAGAATATTTTGTAAAAGCAGTAGCAGGTCCTACAATGCCCTCACGTTCTGCAATTGAATCAGCTCCTATCTACAAAAAGATTATTTATTCTATTAATTTCCACGCAGCCTCTGCTCAGCAAAATGAGCATGCAAAGATTGGTTTTATTTAATATATGTGTGTCTATATGCACACATTTATCCATCTATAATAATATAGATAATATTAATATGCTTTCTCTGATAGTCTAGGAAACAAGGCAGGACTGAAAACATCTATTCTGCTATAAAAATGGAAGAAAAAAGATGAGACTTCTCAGTTCCTTACAAGCTTTGGTGGTAACCTCAAAGTTACAAAACGTAACCAATACACAAATAATACAAACAGAAATCCACTCTCTAAGTGCATATTTACCCCAATTACCAGTGTGGTATTTTCCTGACAGATCACACACATAGGAAAATTCAATCCTCCACTAAATTCTTTTCCTGGATATCAGTATTAGAATTTTGGCAAGGAGCTAATTGCTCCCAGAGCAAACACAGCTTAAAAAACAAAACAAAAAAAGCCAACCAAACAAAAAAAACCCAGACAAACACAAGACTTAAAACCCCACAGATGCGTTTGAGGCTTTAAAGGGAAGATGAAAATCTGAGCCTACTTGAAGCACGTTTATAAAGCCGGAGTTACATCCCAGGGCTCTGTGCCTTGCATTTCCCCTGGCTGGCAACAGCGAGTGCCCAATGCTCTTCTTTCCACGGCCTCATTAACAGCTCATTTCTTCATTAATTAGACACAAAGCGTTCAATGGAACACGTTGCATGTAACTTGATCATTAATGAGCATTCTTTCAGTGTTTAGGGCATTTGAACGCGTTTTCCCGACTGGCATTTTCATAAAGCCCAGAATCACGTTGTGCTTACTGCGCTGTCCCTGTCACCGTTCTCTGTGATTTATCTGGAATTATCCAGGGACTTTGGGTCGGGGGAACCCGGGACACGACTTCTAGAGCGAGCAGCCTGATTCCTGCTTTAATCGGCAGTTTTTACAAACGCTGGTTTTTACTTACAGTAATTTTTGCTACTGTCGGAGATGCTCAGACACTTTTAAAGCACAGCGTCCCTGAGGCTGAGGAAGCCTCCAAGGTCACCGAGCCCGAGCAGAGCCCGATCCCCACCGCGTCCCCAGCCCTGGAGCCACCTCCGGCTCTTCCTGCAGGGACGGGGACTCCAAACCGCCCTGGGCAGGCGGATTTACCCCCTGCCAGCCATTCCTGTAAGGAATTCCCTTCGCAAGGAAGTGACACCACAGCAACGAGAGGAAATCCGGGTTCACGGGGACAGAGGCGGGCCGCGCCTCCCCCTTCGGGCTCCGCGGCTGCTCCGCGCTCAGCGGGCGCTGCCTGCCGCTCTCCATCGCGACTTTCGGCGACATTCAGCGACATCCCGCGGCCACACCGCCCCTCCGTGCCCATGGCCACGCCGGCCAAGCGCCGGGCGCGGGACCCCGCCGGGGAGCAGGGCTCCCACAGCGGCTCCGGCAGCTCCGAGGGCTCCGACAGCGGCTCCGAGAGCTCGGCGTGCTCCGACTCGGACGAGCCCATCGCTGAGGTGAGCGGGACCGGCCCCGCACGGCTCCGGTACGGGTGGGGTTGGCAGGGATGTTCGGGATTGAATTGGGAAGGAATTTTGTCAGGGGATATTCGGGAAGGGATTGGGACGGGATTGTTGTCAGGGGATATTCGGGAAGGGCTTGCTGTCAGGGGATATTCGGGAAAGGACTATCGGGGGATGCTCAGGAAGGGCTTGGGAAGGGCTTGGGAAGGGTGTCAGGGGGTGTTCGGGTGTCGATGCGTTTCTCTTCACGGAGAAAATCAAGGCACAAATCTTCCCAAGAATATTTCTGGGTTTCACATTCGCTAAACCTCAGAGAAAGGAAAAACAATTCTTATCATTTGCAGCGCCTGTGTTTGTGCAAAAGTAGAATGCAATATGGAGATTGTTTACCCTAAGTGATGGTGTTTTGTTTCCTTGGCCTGTCAGGGCCAGGTTTGTGTGTGTGTGTCGGGACTGAGGGTGACAGTCACGAGTTCTGTGCAGTGTGTGCAGAGTTGAGTGCTTGGCAAATTCAGTTTAGAGGTAATGTAATATAGTATAGAATGACGTAGTATAATAAAATAATTAATTAGCCTTCTGATAGCATGGAATCAGATGCCTCATTTTTCTCCCCTCATTGGGGTTCCCTGAAAATACTATACCGGGGAAGGGCTTGGGAAGGGATTGTGCCCCGCCAGGCCCAGCGGGTGCTGGGTGCGTGTCCTGTGGGAGCACAGGGAACGCGTCCCTGTGGGCCGGAGATCCAAAGTGTGTTCACTGTGTTGTTGTTGAAAGTTTTGATTTTTTTAGCTGTTTTCCAAGTGTTGGGGCCCAGAGGTCTCAGCTGTACAGCCCCCTGACCCTTGGTGTGTCCGCTCAGGTGTGGGGCTGGAGGTGGCTGCTTGGAAACGATGCTGTCAGCACAGGGCATTAGCTCTTTTATTATTTTCTGCTATGGTTTATTATTGTAAAAATAAATTTGCTTCCTTTTATTGTAGGATCCCAGAATAGTTTGGTTTGGAAAGGACATTAAAGCCCATCCAGTTTCACCCCCTGCCATGGCAGGGACACCTTGCACTATCGCAGGGTTTTCCAAGGCCTGTCCAACCTGGCCTTGGGCACTTGCAGGGATCCAGGGCAGCCTGTGCCTGTGTCTCCTGAATTTTGCTGCCTCCCAAGGGACTGTGCGCCTGTTTTCTACATTGCAAAGAGGTCTTTAACACTGTTCTTCCAGTGGACAGCAAAGGCCACAACCTCTGTGTGAGATTGGAGAGAGTTCTGGGGCTGAACGGTGGCAAAAGTGAGGCTGAGTTGTTGAGGTTACTCAGGAGTAGTTGAAACTGGCAATTAAAAGTTGAATGATCTTGAACAGTGGAAAAGGTGGGCAGAGAAACCTTGGCAGGTGTGATTTTTAATATTGAATACCAATAAAAATGTTGGTAGACACACAGCATTTGTTCTGGAAGGAGAAGCAGCAGTTCCCACTGTGGCTGCTGCAGTGCTTGGGTATCATCATTTGCAGAGTTCCACAGTGGGGTTAGTGATGCCAGGAGGATTTGGGGAAATAGCAGAAGTGTGGGTTTGGGTGTAATTATTTAATGTCTGCAGCAATCTGCAGCTAAGGTGTTAGAGCCCAGTGCTGAAGTTTCCAGGGTTTAACTGCCTGGGTCAGCCTCTCTCCAGGAAGGGTCTGTGGCTGCAACAGCTGTAATTGTGTGAACCAGATGGCAGGAGAAAAGTATTGAAGGTTTGTTCATGACACAATTGGTGGGTCAGTTTTAAAAAGTTACTGTCAGAAACGTTCTCTAAAGCTCACAGGAGAAATGATAACAATTGCTGAGATTACTGCAAGGTGGAAATAAGTTCTGTTTCTGCTCTTTGCCATTATTGCCTTCAAGTTTCTTACAGTTTAGCTTTGTTCTGATATAACCTCTGCCAAGTGTGTGTGATATTCTCTGTTTTGCTCCACAGGAAGTGAATGTTGAATTTGAAGCACATTCTATATCAGACAATGACTATAATGGGATAAAGAAGTTACTACAGCAGGTACTGTGGCTACTTGTCAGCTTGGTTCATATGTCCATTTATAAATAATATCTAAGGAGTTGTGCAAAGGCATCACTTCACATTCTCTGTATTGATTTATAGCTTTTATATATTACTTTCTTTCCTTTATTAGATAATCCCAGAGCAGTTTGGGTCTGAAGGGACTTTAAAGCCCATCCAGTGCCACCCCTGCCATGGCCAGGGACACCTTCCACTGTCCCAGATTGCTCCAAGCTCCATCCAGCCTGCCCTTGGACACTTCCAGGGATGGAATAGCCACAGCTTTCAGATCATACCAAACTCCAGAGGGCACCAGTGTGAAAATACCAGCATGTGGAAGGTGCAGGAGCAAGCACCTCCAGCAGCTGATTGCTAGTTTTGGCAGTATTATAATGAAGGAAGATAAATAAAAATCTCACTTTATTTTCTATTACGTGGTCCATGATACACTCTCAGTGCCTGAAATTTAATACTTGTTTCCTGTCTTCCAGTTGTTTCTAAAAGCTCCTGTTAACACTGCTGAATTAACTGATATATTAATACAACAGAACCATATTGGGAGTATTATCAAGGTAAGACAGATATGATATTAGTAATTGAAGTACAATGCTTTTTTTTGTTAAAATGACATTATTTCTGTATTTCAGAAGGGGATTCTGTCTGTTATTGTGTGCTTTCTTGCTCTTTCTGCTTTAAGAATAATTTTTCTATGGGAACTGAAATTTTCCATGCCTACTTTCAAGCAAAGAATGAATTTGCTGTATTGTTATTGCTGGTTTCTTTTTACACATGGAAAGCTTTTCCCTCCCTGAATTTCAGTGTAGTAATGCTGAAAATGCAATGGAGAGGTTTGTCACCATCTCCATAGGAAATAGGAGTTTATGACTTTCCTACAAAGACACAGCTCCTTGTCCCCTCCCTATCAAAGCTTTATTGCTCTGTGCTTGTCCAGACACTCCAGGTTTACTGCATCAGAAACTGAAGGAAATTGGTTTTGTTTAAGATATTGCCATTCCCTGGGCTGAGATGCTGCTTATCAAATGTGAGCTATCAACCTTCAGTGCCTTTCAGAGGACTCTGCTGTGGAAGGTGCATGGCCTGGTCTCTGAAGCTGCCTCTGAGCACACTGAGGTGTTCAGGGGTGCAGCACAATGTGCAGTGTGTGTTTGTACAGATTCCTCTGTGGTTTTCATCTGCTGACATCACCTGGAAAGAAAAACATCTTTTTCTACAGACTGGAAATAGAATGTCAGTATGAGCTGTTGCTTTTCCTTTCATCCAACAGCAAGCAGAAGTGCAGGAAGACAGTTCTGATGATGAAGAAGATGATGATGAAGTTTTTGGTTTTATAAGCTGCTTGAACTTAACAGAAAGGAAGGTTGGTATTCCTCAGTAACATCTGCTTATAAATATTACCATCAGTAATAAATGAGACTGCATCCTGTGTAACAGGTCTGGACAGCTGGACAGGATTTGGAATTCCACTCTGGAGGACTGGGGTGATAAAACTTGAAGTGGCTTAGCTTTTTGGGGTGATAAAACTTGAAGTGGCTTTGCTTTTTGGGGTGATAGAACTTGAAGTGGCTTTGCTTTTTGGGGTGATAAAACTTGAAGTGGATTAGCTTTTTGGGGTTATAGAACTTGAAGTGGATTAGCTTTTTGGGGTGATAAAACTTGAAGTGGATTAGCTTTTTGGGGGTTATAGAACTTGAAGTGGCTTCACTTTTTGGGTCAAACGTGAAGCACAAAATGGAACAGAGAGTTAAAACTGGGCCCAGTAATTCCAGCATAAATGAGCTGTCAGTCTCTTGTATTTCCTCCCCTTGATCTTGTGCAGTTTGGAGTTTTGCTGTGGTGCTGCAGTTCCTTGTTCCATCACTTCACAAGCTTTGTTTGCCCTCAGCTTTAGGCTGGAGAATGATTTCACAGCAATGGTGCAGTGCTTTAGGGGCTGCTGAGGGAAATTGCCACCGGGCCTGTAGGAATTTCCCTCCAAGGTGACACTCAGGTGACACTCAAGGGTTTTTTTGTGCAAACAGCTGTTTTATCAGGTAAATAAAATGCACCCTTTGCTTGCAGGGCACCCAGTGTGCTGAGCAAATCAAAGAGCTGCTCCTGGGGCGCTGTGAGCAGAGCTGTGAGCAGCAGGTGCTGGAGCAGCTCAGCAAACTCCTCAGTGACAGCACCAAGCCTGTGGGGCTCATCCTGAGTGAGAGGTTCATCAATGTCCCCCCTCAGATTGCTCTGCCCATGCACCAGCAGCTCCAGTAAGTTTGTTTATTTTTTTTCTTGCTGAATGATATTTTTCATCATATTTTCAGAACTCTTATGTACATAGTGCTCAGACAATTGATGCTATAGATATGAGTAAAGCATGAACGAAAAAAAATATTATCTCATATAGGGTCTTTAGTTAATTTTAAAAATACTTTTATATCTTTATAAACCTACAAAACTTTCTCAAATTCTATAGCAAATATAATTTGAGAAAATGTGCTGTTCTACCTATCTAGAAATAGAAATAGCTCTATCTATGTTGCAGTTTATCCTTGTTTTGCAGATTATTTTCAATCTGATCTAGGAAAATTTAAAAATGAGGACTCTTTTAGCAGCTTGGGTGTTGCTGTGTTAATGTCTGGCTCAGGAATGGGAGATTTGGGCTGAGGGAAAGGATTAAAAGGTGAATTAGTTTTGACCCATGTAAATATGCAGTGTTTTGATTAGTTTCAGGTAATGAAAAAGCAGGTGAAGTGCTGCTTGATCTCTGCTAATTCATGGATTATATCAAAAGCTGGGTGAATGTAAATAAATTAAGCATTGAAACACAGCATTACATTATTCTAGTGTCACACTGAGAACAGGGAGCAAGGAAGTTTTATTGGCTAAGGCACCAGTAATAGAATGGAGATCATCTTTATTTCTTCTTTCATTTTTGCCTTCTTTCCTCTCATGTGAGATGAGATTAGAAGTCAGATTGAGGTCACCCCAATTCAGCACTTGTCACAGCTCAAATTCAGATCTCAGCCTCTTTGTCTCAAGGTTTTGGAGTGACAACACGTTGAACACAAGGCTGAGCAGGAATATGTTCTGTCTTTTCAGTTACAGTCCTCAAGGAGTGATAATGTGATGTATTTTTAAGGAGAGTTGCACTGAGAATCATTGTACCACCATGAACAGGATTCAGGGAAAAAAGGGTTATGCTGTGAGCTGTGGAAAAACATCCATGTTTTTATAGTTTAAAGTACAAATAGTGTGTTTAAGTACAAGGAATGCATCTGCAAAATTGATTTTCTGAGGTGTCATAAAAGTATAGGCTGCAATTTGAATATCCTTTCTATGCCACTACATGACAAGGTTTGGTTGTGTGCTTGTTTAGGATTTAAGTTGTGGGAACATTTCTTCCTCTTCAGGAAGGAGCTGACTGAGGCACAGAGGACAAACAAACCCTGTGGGAAGTGCCACTATTACCTCCTGATCAGCAAGACCTTTACAGAAGCCACAAAGAGCAATTCTAAGAGGAAAGAAGGGAAGAATCAGCCAAAGGAGGAATTAATGTTTGCAAATGCAGAGGAAGAATTCTTTCATGAGGTAACATCATTATTTAATTCAAAATGCTTCTTTTTCTTTACATATCAACAAGAGATGTTTCACCTTAAATTCAAGGGGAACTTTTATCAAGGTGATCACAAATATTTTGAAATTAAATCAAGGATGTTTTGGAGTAGTGTTGAGAGAGAAGCAATCAAGCTCTTTGTGTGTATTGATTTATCTGTTCCCTCCTGGGTACCTGTTACTTGCAAAAAATGCTCAGAATAAAAACTTATGGAGGTCCTAAGAGATGGCTCTTGCTTCCCTTTCCTGTCTCTATTCTAGTCAGGGCAAGTACATTAATAAAAAGTGGTGAAACACTGAGATGAAAATATTACTTCCCATTTCCTAAGGCAGCCTGGCCACACAACTCTGCTGGTCCCAAGCCAGATGAGGTGAGGGCAAAATGCAGGAAATTAAATTTAGGATGTGCTTTGAAATGCAAAGAATTTTTCATGGCTTCTTTTTTTCCTCCCTTTTTTTGTTCCCAAAGCTTTAAAACCACTATTATACAATATCATTACTTTATCAAGAGGCTGTTATTTTTCATTTCTGGCAGTGCCTGCAGGGCAAAGGACTTGCACATGCATGGGGTGGTTTAATGGCAAAGGTTCCTGTGTGTAATCATTCTGACAGAGGCTCTGATAGGGCTGTAATTTTATTTTTTGAGAGTGAGAGAAATGTAAGTGGAGGAATTCACTGGTAGCTGTAGGGAATTGTGTTGTAGCAGGTTGTGGATTTTTTGTGTTCCTGCCACAGCAGCTGAAACAGCTGAAGCTGAATTCTGTGTAAAATGTTATTGAAAAGCTGCTGGGGAGAAGCCTGTGGAGCTCATGTGTCTGTCCATGGGTGTTGTGTTGTAGAAGGGCCATTTTGTATTTATTTATCTCAGCTTTGTTAATTATTAAAGGCTAATTGTGTGCTTTCATCTAAACTCCAGTAGTTCCCAGCTCAAACTGAGCATGGTTTTCTTTTTAACAATCTTTCCAGTGTTTAAAAAAAGTCATTTTAAACATTATGTAGGGTATTAAATAAAATGTCTCTCTGTACTTAATAATGTGTGTGTGTTAAATTAGTGCTGAGTGTCTGTCCTCCCTGATCACACACAATGTTAATTAGATTGCCATCAAACAGCATTAAATGTGCTGAGGCACCTGGAGCATATCAAACTGAGAGCAGCCTTTTCCTGCACCTGGCACTGCCCTGGCCTTCATTCTGCTCCTTACAGTTATAACCAGAAAATCTATTAGAACCAGACTTGCAATGGATTAAAGGTGCTCAAATTGTTCTTGAGCAAAGCCACTCAGTTAGTGTGCTAATTCATCCAAAATGAGACTTAAAGCCTTGGTATATTGAGTGGATCTTAATTTTCCTTCAAAGGGAAGGAATCAGGTAAGTTCTCTGTTGATGGTTCAGCTCAGAGTTCTTCATCTGACTTGTGTGAGAACTTGAAACATTCATTAGGTTATTTTTCTGATCAGGAATTTTGTCTAGGAAAGCTGATGAAAAGGGACTTTCTGTATGGGGTTTATATCCCTGAAAGGAAATAATGCACATTCCAGACACCTGCCTGTTTGGAGAGGCATAAACAGATCTTCCAGTTGCTGCAGCCATCTGGAACCTTTCCAAGAGCTTTCTGAAATTCTCCTCACGATTCATTTGGTGCCCATCCCCTTAATATTTGATTTATACTCATATTATTACAGATTCCTTAACTTTTAGGACTCTAGGCAGTTTCAAGAGAAGCCTCAAGTCTCTGAGGCTCTCCTCAAAGCAGGAGAGCCTCAGAACATTGATTTTTTCTTTTTTCCCCCTCCCTCCTAGGTTATTTCTCTCATCCCAAACTATAAAGGTAGCAATCATTATAGAATTTAATATGAAAGATATAAATTCTGTGAAAATATAATGTTTGTTTGAAATACTTCAAATAGTGGATGTTTTGGTTGTTCTTTTTGGTGGACACTTCAAGAGGGAAAAAAAAACCTTCTTAATAAGCATGGGAATGATAGATTCATTATTTTCACTTTGTTTGGATGATGAATTATCTTCATGCTAATTAAACATTTTAATCTGAATGCTTTTGTTTCTGTTGTTCAGAAAGCCCTTCTGAAATTCAACTACTCTGTGCAAGAGGAAAGTGACACCTGTCTGGGTGGCAGATGGTCCTTTGATGATGTGCCCATGAAGCCTCTGAGGACAGTTATTGTAGTTCCAGCTGATGGAATCCCTGGAATTATGGAGAAACTCAAGGATTATCTCTCCCTCTGAGCTGCCCTACAAACCCCAGGTTTTTACAGAGCAGCCATGCAGGACTGTGAGCTCAGAATATTTGCAGAACTGCTGTTGGGTCAACAGTTTTGTACAACTAAAAATATCACCAAATGAATATTTTTAAATACTTATTTTACTTTGATATCATCAAGAAGCAGTCAATAAAAACCCAGTGTCAAGAGAAAACCTGAATATCTGCTCAATGTGTTTTTAACCAAAGCTAAATCATGTGGGTTTGTTCCAAAATAATGCATCCATCTCCTTTTATTTAGAAAAGTGCTTTTTCTTTGTTTCTTCTGTTAAATGTATTTATGTCAAAAGTTTGAAATAATTACTAGGTTAAGGTGGGGATGTGGTTTGGATATATTGCTTTTATTTATTGTCCAGTGTGTGATGGTTCAGTCTAAATTCACTGAATAACACATCTCTGCTCAGTGGGAGTTTGGGGAAATTCCTCATTTTCTTTGCTGTCACTGGCAGTTTTCTGTTCCTCCTTTGTGGCTGAAACAGGTGCCAAGTGATTGATCACTTCCTGCAGAATATCCTTGCTTTCACTTGGAGGAAGATTGCTGAAATAATACTGAGGTACCAGCTCTGCAAATCTGGGGAGGAAATCACACAAAACATTATTCAGTTTTATTGAATTTTCAAATATTTGAACAATTATTTCCAGGCATATCTAAAAGAAGCTACAAAGTTGATATTTAAGCCCAAAACTTTGCAAGAATCCAAGATTGTCTGCAAGATGTAATAGGAGTTTTTGCTTTTGGTAGCACTGAAAATCCTCAGCCTGCACTTGAGCTGCAGTGCAGTTCCCAGTGCTGCAGGCTGCATTGAATAGGAATTTCCCTGCTTTAGAGCAGAGTGGTTCAATAACATTATGAAAAAAGCTCTCCTGTAAACATGGCAAATGAAAAAGATGGGAGAGTGAAATGGATATTCTTTGTGTAAAGAGATTTTTGCAGGAGGAGCACTCTGGTCTCTCCCTGAATCCATAAACAGGCCACGATTCAGCTGGCTGGCTACAGAAAATATGTTAAGAAAAGGATTTGCTGGAAAATAGCTTTTCAGGGAGCAAAGACCTTTCCAGCTGGATTCCTGTGTGAGTACACTGCTCTGTTAACTCTGTTTAAATTTTTTTTCTATATATTTTACCTTGTAAGAAATTTTGCAGCTAATAATGTGGCTTTTTCAATAGATTACAGTTACAGTGGCAAGTACTGAGAATAGTGAGGGCTGAGAACACACATCTTCCCTGTTTATTTTTATTATCCTCCCAAAGTGATGATTTTGTGGCTTTAGGAGTGAAGGAGGGTTGCATCACAGGTCACTTACAGATGGGGGGAGATCTCAGAGACAACTCTGATGGAATTGCCCTCTGAGATGCTGAACTCATGGAACAAAACCCACTCTGGAATCCTCCTGGTGTTGCAATAGGATGAGAAGGGGTGGAGCTGGGCCACTTGTTTGTGTGTTAACATTAAATAATTCCCTGAGCCATCCACATCACGAGCAATCTAAAAAAAAAAAAAAACCAAAAACAATGTGGAGAGTTATCCATGATTGAATTGATCAGTGCCTTTTAGATTTTAACCAGAAATTAAAATTTCCTTCAGATACTTTCAACTGGAGCCACTTCCCAAGCTTGTGTGGGAAAGCTTGGGAGTGGATACCATGAAATGAGACTTAAAGAAAATGTTCATTTGTTTATTTGAAGGGAAGCTGCAACAAGTAAGTGCAAAACTATCTGGGTTTGGCTTTGCAGGTCTGTGTGAAGACATACAAACATGTATTCTTTAGCACATTTACTTTTCATAGACTTTAAATACAAAGTGTCAGGCCATGAAATGTGCAGCTGGGAGAGGTAATTTTGGTATGAAGACTGCACAGGGATGTGAAGGAAAGCCTGGGGACTCAAGTGGGAATAAATCAATCTAGTTTACATTTACAATTACAGTTAGAGTGCCTTCCTGAGATGAGGCAAGCTGTCTGCTACGCACACCTAAATATATCCAAGTATTTCTCTATTTCCAGGCAATTTTCACCTTCAAAAAGGAGATAATTCCTGGGAGAATATTGCAATTTCAAGAGGGTTTTTTGAGGTGTAAGAGTTCTTTGAGTGAAAGGCATATTGGCAGTTTTTTTCTTGCTGTGGAGAGTGTGAACTCCATGCACTGAGAGAAGAACCCCAGAGAAAAGGCTGAAATGAGAAGTGTTTGATACACTGAGAAAAAAAATGGCTTTTATGGTAATCAAGAGATTTCACTAATGAACTTAGGTTTTCTGAAAACATTCTACATAATTTAACAGTGCAGGAAGATGAAGCCACAGAGTTTTTCCTTACATGCATGAAGTAACCAGATAAAAGAGCTTTCTTAATGCTCAGCAGATTTGCTTCTGATCCAAAGTCTGGTGCTGAGATGGGCAGCTCAATGCGCTTCATGATCTCCACCAGCTCGGCTCTGATCATCTCTGCCATGCTCAGGGCAGAGCAGCTCAGGAAACACTCACAGCACCACTGCTCCCTGCTGAGCTCTGTGGGGAAAAACAATGGTTTGGCTTAAAGCAGAATCCCACTGCTGCACAGGTGCTGCTCTGTGCAATAAATGCTCTTGCACTGCTGCAGGCATGTCCAAAGTTCTGGTAATGAGCCATGCAGACAGCTTAGGCTCAGCTCGCAAAGTAAGTGGGCAATACTTGATACCCTCAGTTAGTTTTACAGAATTGCAGCTATTTCTTCCTCAATCGAATCCCTTCTTTGCTCTGTTATGAATAAAGCTTACCACAGAATGAATAGCAATTCTATTTTTCAGGCCTTGTAGATTTAGGCCAGGATATGGAGTTCAAATCACACCTGTAGTGCTGGTGCTGCACTCTGGTAAAGGACTGGAGCTCCTGGAGCTCCCTTCAGCATTCCACATGAACAGGAGACAATCCTGCTTCCCTGCCCCAGGTTTTTACTCAGTGAGTGCAAATTTATCCCTCTGCTGTCTGAGCACTGGACTCAGAAATGAACTGGAGCAGGGGAAAATGCAGTGAAGAGCTTCTGCTGCTCTGCAGTCTCCTGGCTTTTATTTGTGTTCCCTCAAATGTGGACTTTACTTGTCACAGACATGTTTTATGGAAAATCCTTTCCTTAGGATTTTTTCTCCTGAGAAGCTGGGAGGCCTCAGGAACAAAATGTAAACACTGGTTATCTGCTGCTGTGGAATGCAACAGGTGCATCTGGGATTGGCCCATGTGGTTGTTTCTAATTAATGGCCAATCACAGTCCAGCTGTCCAGACTGTCTTGGTCAGTCACAAGCCTTTGTTATCATTTCCATTCCTTTTCTATTCTTAGCCAGCCTTCTGATGAAATCCTTTCTTCTATTCTTTTAGTATAGTTTTAATATAATATATATAATAAAATAATAAATCAAGCCTTCTGAAATATGGAGTCAACATTCTTGTCTCTTCCCTCATCCTAAGACCCCTGCAAACATCATCACATTTACTACTTTCCATTTGTCCTTTAACTTTTCCTTTCAGATCACAGCTATCAAAACCCCAGCAGAATTGTTGGGCTGTTGGGGGAATTGAGGTCCTCCTCAACAGCTTCTATTCACCCTAAACTTGGATTTTGTGCTTCTACAGGAGGAACCATCATTCTGGCTTTGCACAGTGCCACTTCAAAGGACAGCTGGAATATGGTTATGGATCCCTGTTGGTTCAGAGATACCGTCCTAGGATGTTTTTAATTAATTAGTAAATTAATATTCATCAGCAATAGCTACTCCCATAGGTTTCTCCCCGCATATCAGCAATTCTAGAAACAATCACCAGATTTTTGGGTTTGTTTTTTTTCCCACACTGGTCCCAGTGAGCTTATGTTGGCTCGGGCACACTTGCCTGTGTGTGTGGGGCTGGCAGTGGCTGCCCTGAAGGCGTTGAAGACGTTGATGAGGGTGCAGTGATCTCCTGCAGGGTGGGAGAAGCGGCGCCAGCGGCTCCGAGCGATCTCCTCTGTGCCAGGAGGGGCGAGCAGGAAGCAGCTGGGAGCTGAGGGAAAACCAGGCCCGTGGTGAAAACACAGAGGTGCATGCACAAAACCCATTGGTATTTTTGGGTTCTTCCCTCCTTGGTTGCATTTAACCCCCAGTATTGGATCAGTGCTGAAGAACTGAACCTGCTGCATTCACTAAGTGTTTATTTTGTGGGTGTCCTACCAGTCTTGTTTTGTGGGAATCAGAAAAACTCCCACAGACACTGAAGGGTTTGATCTGCAGCCTTGGATTGATGTAAAAATACAATACACAGATATTAAGCAGAAAAATCATAAACTCCTATTCCTATAGTTGTAAGTAAGAATCTGCCTGAAGTGAGTGAGAAACTGCACTGCTGAGATGGTGAAGGTTTATAATGCAGGGGTGGGGCTGTATGGAACGAGCTGAGAGTTCAGAAGTTAGAACAGAAGCAGATGTGTGCCTGTGAGACAGAAGCCCATTGGACAAAAGCATCCTCAGTGCAGCAGAAGTGAGTAAAGGTGATGGGTCAGAAAAGCAAAATAAACCCTGTGGCAGCTGTCCATGGGGTTAGAAAGTTCTAGATTGCCTTGTAACAAAGAACTTGTGACTGCTCTGAGCTATGGCCGAATGCTTGCTCCTCTGAAATCTCAGGGACTCTGAGACTGATGTTTGTCTGAGCAGTAAATGGTGCTTAGCCTGAAAATTGTCCCATCCCTTCATTTCTAGCACTGACAATGATATTGTTTAGTTAATATGTATTGCAAACACAAAAGAGCAGCTTTCTCCCAGACTGATGCCAAAAAAGCTTCCTAATGTGACAACCTAATTCAACCAGAATCCAACAAATGGTTTCTTTACTATAAAAAGACATCTTTTGACTTAATGCCTTAATTTGCTCCTCTATGTTGAAATTTCTGCTTCCAGTGCATTTTACTTTTGTGTCTTTTGAGCTTTTCTAAAACTGAATTGTGCCTATGCTCAAACATTTCCATTTGTTATATGTACTTTAGAAAAACCATCACAAGTTAAATATCAACCCAGTTTGGGCATAAAAAGTTGTCCTACAAGGAGAACAACTCATGCAGACTGATAGCCTGTGGTTCATGTGTTTGCTGCCCAAGACTCCAAGGTTATGTCAGAGAGACAAGATCACAAAGTAATTCTTTGTAGGTAAACAGTTCAATGTTTTATAATTAGAACTTTCTTTATTTTGCTGCACTGATCTGTCACAAATATAGATTAAAATAAGAAAGTTTCATTTGGAAGGGATGTTTCTTACAAAAGTTAGAAAGCCAATGGGCAGCTAAAGCCTGGGAATGGAATTCCATGTGGGAATTCTTTACTTAGCTTTCCTTGTATCCTTACAGTTAAGACTTGAACAACCAAATCTATTCATTTACTTGAAATAAACAGGATGTGAATAACAAAAATTTGCTTTTGTGGATAGATTTGGAAGGAATCTGGATTGGTCAGGTGGCACAAGGCCTGCAGTGAGAGCTGATCCAGCAGTACCTGTGACCATGGCTGCAATGGTGAGCATCTCATCCACACACTCAAATTCACAGGAAGCCAGCAGTGACTTGGACAGCTGAGGATCCAGGGGGAATTCTGACATAATAATCCCAAATTCAGAGAGGTTTCCATCGTTGTCCAGTGCTGCCAGATAATCCAGATCTTCCAAAGCCTGCATCAGGCTTTCAGGAGCTAAGGAAAAAGGGAAGAGAATTCCAGTTCTTGAGAGTGGTACACAGGAATGAATGTCTGAACTCTCATTGTAATATTTCAGCTGTGGGAAAACGATGCTTTTCTTTGAACAAAAATAAGAACAAAAATATTTGAACAAAAATAAACGATTAAGAACAAAAAGTAATGGATGAATGAAAGGCTGAGAAAATTCTGGAGGAAGAAGAGGTAACAATCATAAGCTGCAAATCACTTTTTTGATACTTTTAAGAAGCTCAGACACAATCCTCAATACCCCTAGATTCTGTCAAAACTCCTTCCATTATTGGCAGATTTCAGGTGGATTTTTTATGTTTATTCTTTTTTAAGAGGGGTGGTCACAATTTTGAGGGGTGCTGAGATACAGAACAGGTCTAGGAAAGATCTTTTTTAACCAGAGGAGATATTCTGATATTTACAGAAGTTATAACTTTCATTCTTGCAGGTATTTGAAGTTCTCTTGACTGCCTTTTTAATTTTTATACTTTTTTTACACAGATTCTAATAACACCAGAAGAAAAATGGGAATGTAGTAAAATAAAATGTCTCCCTAGCAATTGGCTGTACTTTCTCACTCCACAAAATTCAATGCTCAGTTTTCCCTTAGTGTGGGTGATAACTTCCTTACAACTTCCATAGGTAGAAGTGAGAACAGTGAGGCAGCAAAAATAATGTGGGAAATAAGAAAATGTCCTGAGAGGACGGGATTAAACAAATCAACACTTAAAATTAGGGACTGAGCAGGTCTGAAAGGAAATCTGATGGTGATAAAAGGAGGTCAAACAAGCATAGAAGAGCTTTATGTGGTTGAGAGAGGGATCCTCAAGTTGAAGTTGTCAGGCCTACACCCCAAAAATTGTTTTCAGAGCATGAAAAACATGGGTGGAAATTTGGGAACTCCTGAAGTGTGAAGGTTCTTTAAGGTTCTTTTCCTCCCAGCTCTTTTCCAAGGTAGATTTCTATTCCAGGTTATATTGAATGGTCAATATCTGTCATGGTTAGCAGTTCATTTACATTCACAACTGCTCTCCAACCACTGCAGAAACTTTCTCCTCACTCCAGCCTGAGGATTTGGTTGATATTTTCTCAGTTTTATGGATAACAAGTTAAATTTGAAGCTGGTGGCAGAAATTCCACTGCAGCAGGACTTGGCCTCGCCCCAGCCCTGGGAAGCTGCACTGGCCATTTGTCAGCTGCTGTCCGTCTGTCCATTCATGGGGAAAAATCCCTAAATAAAATATCCAGGCCACAAGCACAGCTGCCCACACAGGCAGGGGGTGCATCTGCACTTGGATCTTCATTAGCAGATGGCCAGAAATAATTTCTTGCATTCATTAAGAGTGGGAATGGCATCACCAAGACTAAAAGACTGTAATAGCTGCTAGGGCACATTTAGCCACACTTCCCCACACATTCTGCAAGAAAATCTTGAGATCAGGTTTTCACTTCATTGGCAGTGAATTGTTTATTGCCATCTCTCTGGAATTAACCAGTAAAAGTAAAATGGGAAGTAAACAAGCACCTGTTGCTTTTAACCTCATTCTGTTATGTCTGAAGGGGGAAAAGAATTTATTAATTCCCCTTACATGTTCTTTTCCATCATCTCAACCTGCTAATGTGACTTTGGTTAAGTTTAGAACACCCAGTTTTCAGACAAATTCTCTCAGGAACCTGCAAATTCATTTTGAAACTGCTTCATTTCAGTCTCAGAGTTCCTCCCTCTGCCTGTACAATTCTATCCAGAGTAGACATTTATTATAAAAAATATGGGGTTTAGTGGGATAAACAATGAGCCCTTGCAAAAACGGAAGTATCTGAGAAGAAAATACTTAGGAGTTTTAAAGAAATGAGAAGTAGCAGCTGATGATGAATATGAGTCAGTGACAGGAAATAAAAATCAGTGATTGAAAATCGGGGATAGTAAAAGGGTCACTCAGATGTGCAGTAATTACTAGGAGATCATGGAAAGCTGTTTTCCAGAATTCAACAAAGTAGTTTGTGCTAGAGCTCACAAAATACATGGTTATATGGCAGCCAATTTCAACCTCCTGATGGCATCAGTAATTTGCATTTTTATGCCCTAGAGTTAGTTGTCTTGAGATTTATAAGCAGAAATTACTTCCCTGTCTTGCTATGAATGTTCTGGAAAAAAAAAAATAAAAAGAAAAAAAAAGATTCCTGGAGTTTTATTGCTCTAGAAAGGACAAGACAGTAAAGGTGGATTAGAGCAGGTGAAGGAACAGTAAAAAAGCAAAAATAAAAAACCAGAGTAGATCTTTTTAGGGCTTCTTGCCAGCAGCAGCCACTGCTGCCTTGAGGTGTGAACCACGAGGATTTGTGACTCCACTGCTGTTTCACAGCAGCAAAGCTCAAAAAACCTCTCAAGATGTGTCCTGGGCTTTCAACAAGAAGCTGTCACATCCCTGGAATTTTAAAAGGTATTTCCTAATCTGATATTTTCTTTCCCTGCTCTGTGTTCTTTGGCTGCTCTGGACTCATTTCAGGGAATCTGACCAGTTTTATGTAAATACAGATTCTGCTTGTGATCCTTCTTAGGCTTAGGAAAGCAAATATATAACTTAATGTTATTGTTAGCACTGGAATCGTTTATCTGAAAGTTTCAAGCTACTTAAAATTATATTCTTGGTTTTGTATTTCTGTAACTTTGATGTGAACAGAGTAAATTCTGTCCCTAAAGGCAGCTACACCTGTAGTCCTCAGCACCACGTCCCAGCTGGCTGAAATGCAAGTGCTCAAGGTGTGAGCAAATAAATGAAAAAGTATTATCCTTGTTGCTTCAGGAAGCAAGCAATTTAGGGATTTGGTCTGTAATAAATGGATAATAAAGATAGGAATGAAACCTAAATTTTGTGATTTTAATAGTCCATTTAACTGCTCTCTTGTGCTTCTCTGGAGATCCACAGCTCCTGTGTTCTGGTCTCCTACTCTGCAAATGCTGAGGATGTAAAATACCTTTTTTTTTGATAGATCTTTTCCTTTCAGAGGAATAACTTAAATAAAGAGCTGCCATGGCTGTCAGGTGAAGGGATGTTGTGTTAAAAGAGCTGATGCTCTGCCTGGCACACCCCAGGTTGTGCAGGTTCTGTTGGGCTGAACAGCAGAAAGAATTGCCAAAGCAATTCCTGCAGGGAGAGCAGTCCTGGGAAGGGTGTTTGCTGTTCCTGCTTTCCAACACCGCTCCTTGGACAGCAAACTGAGAGCAAGGAGGAGTCTGTGCCAAGTTTTCCTCAAATTATGCAAAGATTTTTCTTCTGCAAGCACAAGTTTCTCTGTCCTGATTCTCTTTTCCCCCCCTGTACCTTCTGAGTCAGGATTTTTTATGTGTCTGTTCTGCTCTGAAGGCACCAGTTATAACTATGATTTTGAAATGATAGTTGATCATTAAAAATTACCTGCCCAAGCTCATCCTTTGCAGTATTTCCATTCCCCCTCATGCTGCTTCATCACTCCTCCAGCCTGGCTGGTGATGGTCCCTGCTGTGCTTTTCTGCCAGGAAGGGCCTGACCTGCCCTGTCCTGACAGAATTTACTGAAAAATGTCTGCACACATCATTTAATTGATGAAATCCAGAATTTAATACAACAAAGAATTAACAAGTAAATTTAAGATAATAAATCTGCCCTGAAGTGATCTCTGCTGAACAGAGTTTACATGGTGGATTGAGTTTCTGTCTTTGACAGTCTCCAGTAAAAATATGCCAACAATTAATTTTTCTGAAACAATTTGAAATTATATAAATGTATACAACTCTTGTTATTCTGGATTTTCTAGAAATGTATTCTCCAGGGGGTTGTGAAAGCATAGCTCTCAAATGTCATGGTCATGACCATTGATATATCCTTTAATCTGAAAATTGTTTAGGGAAATTCTGAATGAATGCAGAATCTGCAAATGCTTTCCCCTTGATCCCGCAGAGAAATTTCACATGGCTTCATCTTTCTAATGATTCACTTAGCTTAAATAAGGATTTTCCAGTGATTTACAAAAGTACTCAGCCTTGCTGCAATCTGTGGGACTGGGATTCTTTTGTCCCTTTATAAACCCCCGCAAAGATCTATCTGATTTACTGATCAGAGTATAAACACATCCCTGTTCTAGGGGCACAGGAATCCTGATTTACTGATCAGAGTGTAATCACATCCCTGTTCTAGGGGCACAGGAATCCTGATTTACTGATCAGAGTGTAATCACATCCCTGTTCTAGGGGCACAGGAATCCTGATTTACTGATCAGAGTGTAATCACATCCCTGTTCTAGGGGCACAGGAATCCCTCTGATGCACTTTGGAGCTGCAGTGCCAGGTTCATTTTCCTCTGGCTCATGAATTCCAGAAAGGGGAGCGAGCTCTGCTGCATTTGCTGCTCTCCATTATGGCATGAATTAAATGCAGCAGCTGTAAGCCTGACATGTTTGTTGCTTTCATAATGCAGTAATGAGTCAGACCTAATCCAGGCTTTTATTTCTCCTCAAAGAGCAGCAGGAAAAAAAAAAAAAAAATCCCTTGTGCACATTGTTGCTGAGCAGAAATAAAATGTTTTACTGATGTATTTTTTGTCTCTTATCTGCTGCACGTTCTCCATGTGCAGGAGACAGATTGAGAAGAACTTCTTGCTATGGATTTCAGTGTCCTTCTGATTTGTTTGTTCAACAGTTATCTCAGTGAAAACTTGACTTTGTTTAGGAGAAATTCACCTGAAACCCCTAAAGCTTCCCTGTGTTTCAGCTGCAAAGACAAGGTGAAAATGCTGGACAGAAACAGAGCAGGGGAAGCCTGTGGCACCCAGGGGATGCTGCAATGTTTTTATTCCTTTTACTCCAAGGGAACTCAGCTCCAAGGAGGGGAAGAGCCATGGAACAGCCAAACCCATGGCAGGGATGGAACTGGGTGATCTTTAAGTTCCCTTCCAGCCCAAACCATTCTTGGTTTGTGTGCTTGAAAGCCTGATGTGTTTGGAGTTCTGTGAGCTGCTCCAACACAGGAACTGACTCTCCTGACAAATTTATCCCTTGGGCTCTCCAGTTTCTTTCAGAGAATTTCACAGCAGGCACTCCAAACTCTGTGTTCTGACTGTGGGAGCTTTGCACTCATCTCTGGAGGGTTCTGTAGGGATCAGTCCAAGTGCTGGTAGGAAAAAAGTTCCCTGTTTGCTCCAAAGTGGAAAGAAAGCCAATGTGTGAGGTGTCCTGGTTAAAGGAGGAGCTGTGCTGGATCACCAAAGCTGTGCCTCAAATGTTCAATTGTGTAAGGCAGGAAGCAAACAAGGAAATTGTGCAGAATTTCTCCTCTCCTTTCAGAGCACCCCTGCAGTGTTTGTGGGATTTTTTCCTTTGTTCAGCCAGTTTGTCCACTGTACTAAGTGGACAATAATTCAGTAATTCCTAAAACTGTTCAATACCAACACCTGGCACTCTTGATCTAGTCAGCAAAAGCTTTGTCATATGTGTTGTCCATCCAAGTAAAGCCAATTCTTTCACTCACCAAATACCTTCACAATTTTCACACATCTTTCTTCAGCCGCATTATCCAAAAATACAGCTAAAACTTAGAATTCCTCCATCTGTGAAACCCTTATGTGCCTCTAGCATTTCACTCTCTCTGAATGCTGTTCCCTTTAAATCCAAAAATGCTGAATGCTTCCCTGATATAATTCTACTAATTCCTTCTACAGTTCAAGACCAAATTTCTTCATATCCAGGAAAAGCATTAAAATGTTTTATGGTATTTTTAATAGTAAAATATGTTTTAAATTTGAGTGGAAGCAAATTATTCCATAAGCATTTTCCATGCAGATTTTGTGGGTTCAGCAGAGGAGATGACACAAGGCCAAAATACTCCAATTCTCATTGGTTTTGAATTAATTACCATCAGACTGGTCATGCTTTTTCCCTATTTCTATTAGGCATGTTTCTGCTAAACAACACACAAGGGAAAAATAGAATAAATTTTTCTTGAAAATTCCACTTAACCATCTATTGCAACATCCAACAGTGAGAATTAGCACTTTATTACTGATTAATAACATAGAAGAGATCATTCCAATTTTGTGTAAGTGCACAAGGAAAGGCAAGATAATATAAGAAATGTTCCTGTTTGTACTGGAAAATTTTCAAGAATGAAGCCAGCAATCCCCAAAGCTGAAATCAGGGCTATTTCCCTCACTTTAATGGGTTTCAAAGAACCTGCAGTGGCATTTGGGGTTTGTGATAAGCCAGAACAGAGGAAAATATCCTATAGAAAAAAACCTCAATTATAAAGTCAGGGAAAAACTTCCTTTATTCTCTTACCTCAAATTCAGTGTTTTCCCTGGCTAGTATTGAAAGTGTATTTGGCTTTATTTTATAAGGAATATTGCCCTAAGGAACAGCCCAGTGTAAATTTGAGGTGGGAGATGCTGGAGGATAAGGAGGAAGCTCATTTCCTCCACACACATCCCCCAGGTAACAGCAGTGCTTTATTTGGCTTGTAAACTTTTGATTAAAGGATTGTATTTCATTGGATATCTGTACAATGCCTCGTACAACAGGGCACAAATTTTCTTTGTGAGTTACAGGAAAATAATATGTAACCTAGATGAGAAGATAGCTGGAATATTGAGTTTTGTTTTAGCATTCCAATTCCATTCAGATACTTTATGGTCTTTTTTCTAAGTGCTATTGAGCTGAGAACTGCTGTAGCAGGTAAGTGGGAAAAGCTGGGTGATATTGTTACAAGTCTTTAAATAAAAAACAATCCTGTGAGTGACAGGGTAAAATTAACCTGGAAAAAACTTCTAAAATAATGATAAAAATATGAGAAATTGGTGAATCCTCTTACCTGGGCTGCTGATGAAGTCACAGTGAGCAAAGCCTGCTATGTCCATCCTCTTCAGGAACAGGACCAAGCTGATGAGGTTGGATTCCTGAACTTTAGCTGGAATTTCTGCTTTCATTTCCTTGTGTGTAAATTCTTCAGGGTACAAGCAGAAGATTTTCCCTGGAAGAGAATTCAGGAAAATTACCTTTTTTAAAATGCTTCATCCTCACGTTGCCACGTTGGTTGCATTAATAAATTTGAGCTAATGGATTGAAATTTTGAGCTAATATTTCTACCTGATGGAGACATGCCCAGAATTTGTTTATGCACCTCTGCTTGACTTTGGCTGATAGGCTGGGTTAGAACAGAGTCTGCTCTGATTCTAGGATTGTACACCTTTAAATGAAAGAGACACCAAGCATCAGACAAGTACACAAGGGCTGCAAAAATATGAATGGTCTGTACTCAATTTCTCTCTAGGTCATTTCACAGAAAGGGTAGTAACAGTTTTCATTTCTTTTCGTTTCAGCAGCTTGGGAAGGAGAGCACTCAGCACCCTGACAAACTGACAGATGTTTTGCAGTCACTCTAAGTGTGCTCTGAGATAAATGTCTTCTTTTCCCCCCTGAAGAAATGTACCTTACTGAAGCAGAAAATGCTATCATCAAGAAAAACATCAGAAAATATTATTTATTTCTTGCGGTGACAGAATCCCAACATTTTCTGACAGCATTTTGCTCCCTAGCTCCAGATTTTTGTCTTAATATTGGAACTACAGGAGATGAGGGCTGTATTGGAGATATGTGATGCCATGTTTTATAGTTATCTTAATTATGCTTTATTTGGATTAAGCTGAGGAGCTGATTCACTGCTCTGGCCACAAGCCTGTGGTGTCCAGCAAGACTTAAAACTGCCAGGATAAGGCAGCTCTCTACTCCTGCCTTATGAGTCAACTCTACCTGCTTGAAGCAGATTAAAAAAATGATAAAAATTTCAAAAAACATCCTTCAGTGCAGGGCACAAATTTCCTTTCCTGCAGGTGAATTGCTGATTTACCCCAGCTGTAAGGATCAGGTGGGATATTTTGCTCTGCACTGAATTTTCCTGTTCCCTCAGTGCTCATCTGGCTTTGGCTGAAGGGAATTTGAACTGGTGAGGGAAGAATATCACAGGACTGAACAAAAGAATTGAATTAAAGGTAAAAATTGCATCACTGATTGATGGAGGTGATTTGATAGACATCAGAACTGTTGGATCTGGTTTGTTCCCACTGATTTGTATTTTAAATTCACAACATTTGTAATTTGTTGAATTGTACTTTGGGCTTCAGGTGACCATGGCAGTGAAATTCATTTCTGCCATCCAAGAAAACTGCAGTTGTAGGAATAAGTTTAAGAAATAAGCATGGTCTAATTGAAAACTGCTTTTGGGCTCTTCTTCCTGGCACACAAAACTGTAACTTTTTTAAACTTGCCTTGAGACTGAGTTAGTTCATAATTCCCAGTTAAAAACCTTTTAAAATGACAGATTTGTGCAGTGAAAATGAAAGGTACTGGTAGTTCACAAGCTTTTCCCTGAAATACCTGCAAGGCCAATCAGGATTAATGATTCCTGCTCCAAAATGTTAGGAACACTTAACTCCAATTTTGGTTATTCCACCTTGTACTATAGAAAGGAAATGTATTACATTGTTTCTTTTGCCTCTTACTGGAATTTTTATTTTAACCAGGACAGTTACAAAACCAGTAGTGGTGCAGCTCTCCAGTTCATGTTCCTACACAGTTACTCATCCCTTAGGACTTCAGTTTTGTAGAAATAAAACAAATGAGATTTTTTTAAAATTTTTTTTTGCAGCTGTACTAATCCTTCCCAGGGTGGAAAACAAAAAAATGAAGTCAAACTTAGAACGAACTGGAAAAGGTTAAGTATGAATTAGATAATCAGTTTATTTAGTTAATTTATCTAAGTATTTCTAATGCAATTAGATAAATTGCAGTATTTGGAAGGGAGCACATGGCCAGGAGGAGCACAAGCAGCTTGAAAAAATAGAGATTACCTGTGAGGGCAATTACTAAATAATTAAATAAGGGATAAGAATAATCTCCTAAACCAGATCTACCAACAGGTGTCTAAGAAGTGATTGTATTTTGCTTTATGTATGAAATACTGAAGTGACATTCATGACTGATAGGCCAGACTCAGGTGAGATTTATTTTGCAAACAATCTATCATGGGTTTGGTGCCCAAATGAGTGGCAATTTCAACTGGAAGTGTTCATCTGCTTTTAGAAACTTCAAAAATCCAATTTCTGATTGGATTTGGGAAGTAACTGTGGTTTCTTGCTTGGTTTTCACATGAGATGTCCATGAAAATGATTTAAATTCTATTAATTTGATTGTTAAAAATATCATAGAACCTGTGCTGTGAAAGAAGAGAGAACCACATGATCCTCTAGAGATTATTTGCATTAATCTGAGCTGCACAATTCCCTCTCCCCTGCCCTGAAAAGCCCTTTTGCAGAGTTTATTTTGGACAAAGTGCCTCTGCTTCCCTTCACTGACCTTTCTTGTCTCCACACCCACATCGATGACAAAAGTCACATTTTTAGTCCAGATCAGAGGTTCTCCAGAGCTGGTGGTGAGCAGCACTTTCCTCCTGTATTTTTGGCAGCATTTCTGCTTGTTTTGAATGAGTTTGGGAGTCAGGTCTTGTTTTGTGGGGTACAAAGGGATGGGGATGAGTTCTCCAAGGTCAGGGTTTAAATTGGGCTGTTCCTGTCTGATCATCTGATAAGCTTTCTCAATTTCCTGGAATCAAGAGAAATACATTTTTTCCTTACAAAATTGTTATATTCTTAGTCCAATTGCATCACATAAAATGATCAAAATATGCAGAAACCTCCCTACTTTCCCTTAATTATTATATTTGAGAAGATGTAATTATTGTAAAGGTTTGAATTTTTTCCCCCCAATGATTAATAAACCTTATAAAGATTTAATAAAGTCAATAAAATGTCCCTAACTTGTATTGATGGAACATCACCTTTAAAAGAGTTCACAGATCCAGAGGTTAGACAGGAATTGTAAAAGCTTTTTGTTGTGGGTTTAGTGTTTTTTTTTGTTGGGGGGGTTAATAAGAAACCATTTATGCTCTGCACCATTTTTTGAAAGGCATACAAAAATAATTCATGGCCTTGCTCAGTCTGAGAGGGAATTTTTTTAAAAGCATTTTTATTAGCAAAGGTTTTGCAAAATTGAAAAGCCAGACTGAGTTTCTCTTTGAGTGTGACACCACATTTCCAGCAGTTATAGGTTGAAAGTGCTCCATAAAAATTGTTATAAAGATACAAGAGTGACATCTAAGAGCAAGGCTGGCAGCAGGGTAGCTCATAAATCCTGATGTTCTTGGTTAATTCATATTTTTGTTTAGTTTAAAAGACAGCTGAGTGCTTGGGAACAGTGAGCCATTACCACTGTGAAACTTTAAATCACAGTTAAACAAGAATTCATGGGATGTTCTGGTCCATAATGAGTGTTCTGTTCATTGAGAGAGAGAAAAATGAGTGATCTCTTCTTGGAAGAAAGAAATTCCTATTTTAGTTTTCTGGGGAATTTACCTGTCAAAAAAAACCTTTTTAAGCAGAAATGAAACTTTTGAAGTGGAAAGAGAGTGTGTTTTTTCTCTGACATTATCTATTGTAAATAAGGGGACTAACACAGAGAATTCATTACTTTATCATTTGTAAAATTGGTGTCTATAAGGTTTAAAACTGATTATTGACATTATTAAAAGTGTTTCATATCCATCCCTCTTTTAACAGCAAAAAGCAACAAACACTACCTGGGTAGCTTGTGGTAAATTATCTTTGCTGAGAAAAGTCATTATTTCCTGGGGATTTTGTTGTTCCAAAGCAGATTTAATGACACACAGCGGAAGATTGGGGATCATTATCAGGAAAATAATAATAATAATAATAATAATAATCACAAATACTGCAATATTTTTTTGATTGTGAGGTTACTTTGGCAGCTCTAAAGGACTTGCTGGTGCAGTGAATTCAGGGAACCACTGCTGTCTACAGAGATTCAAAGGTGTCACTATTTAGAATGGCCAAGCCTGTGCAGATTCCTGGATTTTCTGCCACACCTCTGGAGTGACATTTTCCTCCTGCTACTGTGCACACAAATGGTTGGGGAGAAGAATCCAAATGGAAAAATCTCCTTGGGAGGTTGAAGGTAAAACCCCCCCTGTGCTGTAGGGCATTGATGAGGCTGGACCTGTGTCCGTGTGTCCATTCCCACCCAACAGGGATAACACAAACTGTGGGATGCCCAATGCCAGGACAGGTTATTAAATCCCTGCCCTTGTGCTGCTTCTACAGCTTTTTGCATCACACAAAAGGATGGTGGCCTTTCTTTAAACCTGCAAAAAATATATACTTTCTACACAATATTTATGTGTTATATATATATATATATATATATATATAATGTGTATAAAACACAGTGTTATGTATGCCATGGCTTCTTTCAAGGAAAACCCTGAAATTATAAAACCTGGTGGCACATCTGCTGTCTTAGCTACTAAGACAGCAGTTTTTTAATCTGACTTACAAATACCTTAGCAAGGTATTTATGGGTCAGATTAAAAAAACACATTTCCTGATTAAAATCAGAAAGAGAACAGGTTTAGTTCCTAGACAAGCTACCTAGGACAGAGGCTAGATAGAGTTAAAGGAATAAAACAGGGATTTATTAAAGGCCTTCACAGGATACACCTTGGGCAGTACAAGAGCCTGGCCATGGCTACACCCAAGATGGACAATGAGTCATGAGGTTTCACACTTGTATAAGCTTTGGTCCATTTCCATACGGGGGTTAATGTTGAAATGTTGTTGCTTTCAGAATATCTGACTGGAATGGACAGCCAGCAGTTTAATCAAAGTTTCTTTGTGCAGCATTTTGCTAAAAAATAGGAGACAATATTGATTCTGTTTCTAATGTAGGTGGACCCAAGATTGGACGGCGTGTCACGAGTTTTCACATTTTTATGAGTTCTGCTCCATTTCCATACTGGGGTTCCAATTACAGCTCCAGGTTATGAAGTCTCATCCTCCCAGGTTGCTCTCCCCAGTTTGCTGTTTGCCCTTTTGGGGCCTGGAAAAGGATTGTTCTGTGTGACTGGGCTGTGAGGAGAACTTGCTAGCACTTTATATGAAGTTCAGAGTTATTTCCCATGTGGAAAACACGAAAGCTAAACCTTAAGGCATCAGTTGAACAACTCACCTGCTCAGATGCCAGGAAGATGACGATGTCCCCCCTCTCCCTGGCGTGGTGGATCTCCAGGAGCAGCCTGAGGGCCGGCAGGAAGGGGTCCCCGTGGGGGCTGCAGGAGAACACGGCCTGGGCGCGGTGCCGGCCCCGCACGCGCAGCACGGGCACGCTGCCACAGAAACCCTGCAGGGCGCTGCACATGTGGGGGGCAGTGAGCAGCACCAGCCTCAGCTCTGCCCTGGCTGCCAGGACCCCCTTCAGCAGGCCCAGCAGGGCATCTGTGGCCACCGTCCTTTGGTGCACGTCGTCCAGGACGATGACGCTGTAGCAGCTCAGCAGGGGCGTGGACATCATCTCCCTCTGCAGCATCTCATCTGTGCAGTACCTGCAACACACACACACAACACTCCACCAACAGAGTACCAAAAAAGTACCAAAAGCCTTGGACTATTATTGTAAGAAATTAATTCAGTGTCTTGGGGGCAGCTTGGTTCTTTCTGTTCCAACAGGAAAGGTTTGGTAAGAACAGGGAGTATTTTTAGTCTCAGTTACATGTTCAAATCCTTCCTTTAGCAGCTACAAACCTGATGTGATTCAATGACACTCAGAGACACAGTGGTGGAAAGGATGCTCCAGGCAAAAGCAGAAATCCTCCTGCCCTGAAATCATCTGTTCATCTTCCATCACATGCCATAAACAACTCCTGAGCAAGGAACAAATCCCTTTGGATGAGGAAAGGAAGGTGCACTTGAGGAAGAGCCAGAACCAAGATGAGCAATTAATTTATACCATAAGGCCCTCCTCACTTCTATCCCTGCTACTGACAGGTTTTTTAAAGGATATTATTTTTGTTGGTGGCACAGCAGGACTTGGAATTCTTGAAGCAGGTTTTGATGTGTGAGAGGAAGGGATTCATCTCCCTCTCAACAGGAGCAGCTGCAGGGAGTTCTCCACAGACAAAGGACAGGCAAGAGGAAGAGTGGTGGAAATTGATTTTCAGAAGTGGTGAGTATCCTCTTCTTCACTTGAACCCGGGGGCTGAGAAAAAAACTTGAGGTCTAGATATGATACTTTGTGCCTCCCATATTAAGGAACCAGAGAAAATAACTCTCATAACTTTCTGGGAGGCTCAAAAGCTGAATCCTCTGTTCCTGCTGTCACCTGCCTGTACTTGTTACATTAAGTGCATTTGTTATCTCCCAAAAATCCCCCTGAATGCTATTGTCCTCTTGTTGATGGATATATTCCCTTCTAGCCATGTTTTTTGATTGCTTTTGAATTTAAACTTGGGAAAAATTATCTCCTGTTCTCTTCTGGTAATGAACATTCCTGTACTGGAAAACAGAAAACAAAAGTAGAGGAAAAGAAAAAGAGGTTACTGAGGTGCCTAATGAAGTTTTGCATGGACAGTAACCTTGCCTAGTTAAATCTCTGCTATGATTTATCCTAGAATGCCTCCTTCAAACCTTTTAGAGCTTACTGATTCATCACAAAATCTCTGCAGAACAGCGGAGAGAGCCCATTCACTGCAGCCTCATGTGAGTGAGGGATGGAGCAGGGCAGGCTCTGATCAGAGCTCGGGGTGCCCAGGACTGAGGGAATGAATGGCTGCAGGGCTTCAGGCTGGATTTAGGGAAAGGTTCTCCCTCAGAGGGTGCTGGGAATGGGCACGGCCCAGAGGAGTTGTCCAGGAGTTTGGACAACACTGCAGGGATGCCCAGGGTGGGATTGTTGGGGTGTCTGTGCTGCACTGGGTGATCCCTCTGGGGTCCCTTCTACCTCAATACACCGTGATTTTAAAATTCTACAACTTTCCAAAACAGCTTTGATTTTTATTTATAAAATCTGCAGTGCTGCCAGCTTCCCCAGCCACACCTTGTCCCGAAGGCCTCCAAAGGCACTGTGAAAAATGTGTATTTCATGACTGGCCTTTTGCAAATATTAAAATAAATACTGTATGTGTTGCGTTAGAAAGTTATGCTGTATTAATTCTCTCGAGTAGTGTGTTAAATATAGTTTTAGGTTATAACAAAAAAACATGTTAAAATAGAAACTATGCTATGTAGGATACTTTATTTTCTAAAGAAAGGACTCCGAGATAGCAGCCACAGGACACCTGAATCTTTCAGAGAAAGAGAATTTATTGCTCCATTATCAGGAGAAATGAACTTCTTCCTGCCTCGCTCGGGCATAATGACGCTGTTAGGATTAAGAGGAAGAAGCTGACACTGACCAGACAGAATCCTGTGTTTGAATGGAATTTACGCATCATGTATGAGGTGTATGAATATGCAACAGGTTGTTGTTTTTAAGGCTTAATCCTCTGTTAACGTGGGGCCTTTTTTGGGCTTACGCTGCCCAGAAAAAGGTACCCGGACATCCATAACTGTTTGTTTCTATTGTCTCATATTGTCCTAATTCAAATTGTCTGAATTATCACTACTCTAATTGCATGACTATTTTTATAATCATTTTATTACTTTTAAATTTTCAGAAGCAAGGGATTGGCACCAACCTGAGGATGGTGTCGGGCGCGCAGCAGCTCTCGAAGGGCACGCAGTACCCCACCTCATGGCCCACGCCGAGCTCCATCTGATCGGCCACACGCAGGGCCAGCGCCACGGCGGCCCGGGGCAGCACCTGCGTGCACACCACGGCCCCGCGGGGCTGCAGGGCCAGGCAGTGCTCGGCACACCACTGAGGGACCTGCGGGGACAGCACAGCACTGAGAGACCTGCGGGGACAGCACAGCACTGAGGGACCTGCGGGGACAGCACAGCACCAGGGTGAGGGCTGGATGGGCTCTTGGAAACCCCGCGGGGCTGCAGGGCCAGGCAGTGCTCGGCACACCACTGAGGGACCTGCGGGGACAGCAGGACACCAGGGTGAGGGCTGGATGGGCTCCTGGAAACCACCGCGGGGCCGGGCAGTGCTCGGCACAGCACTGAGGGGCCTGCGGGGACAGCACAGCACTGAGGGACCTGCGGGGACAGCACAGCACTGAGAGACCTGCGGGGACAGCAGGACACCAGGGCAGTGCTCGGCACGCCACTGAGGGACCTGCGGGCACAGCACAGCACCGCCGTGAGGGCTGCACGGCATCAGCACGCTCAGCTCCTTAGGAAACCAAAGCTATGAGCTGAGCGAATCAATATTGTCAAAGGTGCTTCATGAATTTAATATTTTTTTCCCCGTCATTTTCATTTTGTAAGGAGGAACCCCTGAGGGAGCTGGGGGTGCTCAGCCTGGAGAAAAGGAGACTCAGGGCTGCCCCCATCACTCTCACAGCTCCTGAAAGGTGCCTGTGCTCAGCTGGGGCTGGGCTCTGTCTGCAGCAGCACTGACACAACCAGAGCACACAGCCTCGAGGGAAATACAGGTTGGATATCAGGAAAAATAGAGTGATAAAGTTCTGGAATGGCTGCCCGGGGAGGTGGTGCAGTCCCCATCCCTGGGTGTGTTTAACAGAGCCTGGATGTGGCACTGGGGGCCAGGGTTGAGTTGAGGGGTTGGGGCTGGGTGGGACTCGAGGTTCTTGAAGGTCTCTTCCCGCCCAGTAATTCTGTGAAGTCTGCAAATTCTGTGAATTCTGTGAAAGAGTCCAGTAAAGGAAATTAAAATGAATATACTGCAAAACCAATGATAACATTTTCCGAACCTTTATATTGGGATAATGGATTTATCCCATTATCCCAAGACTAATAAGTATTTTCTGGACTAAACACATGTTTATTTTAAAGAGGGTGAGGTATACAAACTGTGGTATTTGATTAGATTATAAAGGACTAATTATTATTAGTTTAATTTCCCATAGGCTAGTTGCTGTTAGGAGCTCATTCCAGGACTGGAATTTTGAACAACTGGAATGTTCTCAGCAATGTGGAACAGCAAAACCAAGCTGAGAGCTCGCTGCTCGCAGGGCCTGCACCATGCATGGGAATTACCCATATCAGCTCTTGGAATCTCTTAAATTCTCAACATGGATTAGAAGGTTTTTCTGGGAATTGCTCAGCTGGACTCAGGTTGGTTGGAATTTGCTGCAGAAGGGGCGTCTGGGGAGGAGGTGACAGCAGGGGCACTGCAAGCACGTGCTGATGGATCCAGCTGATGCCTTGTGAAGGCTGCCCTAGAACAGAGGCTGGACAGAGCTAAAGAATAAAGTAGGGATTCATTAAGAGGCCTCAAATAGGTCCACCTTGGGCAGCACATCCCAAAATGGCCACAAAATGGACAACTGGTCACCAGGTGTCTCACTTTGATCAGTTCTGCTCCATTTGCATATTGGAATTAATTGTCCAATTACAGCTTTAGATTATGAAGTCCCATCTTGTTTTTCTCTCTCCAGCCCACGGTGTTTGTGCTCCTGGGCTGAGATTTGGATCATTTGTCCTTGGTGCCCAGCTGGAGCAGGAATTGTTTTGTCTCCCTGCTCTGTGAAGAGAACTCACCATCCCCTAATATGAAGCCTAGACTTGCACACTAAAGCAGAATAGAATCTGAAAAACATAAAAGCTAAACCTGAGGCATCACAGCGAGGTTGGTGCAGTTGTGTTCAGGGCTGGCTCAGCAGCAAACCTGCCCCTGCTGGACTATATCCATGGAGAACATATCCCTGGATTTCAAACTGACAAATGCCACAGCCAATATCTGTAATTTCAGATTAATTACTCTGCAAACACATAAACTACTCCAGGAACTTACCCAGCAGCTCCTTAGTTTATATGTTTACTAACATCAACACTGGAAAATATCCATGTCTTGTTGTTATGAGAAATTAAAATTGCACTAAAAATATTATTTAATGGATGTATTAGGTTTTAAATCCTTCATTGAATCAACATCTAAAGCTAGGTGCATCAGCCACATATAATTTATTTCTGTATAGTTATACACATTTCTAGAAATGTTTAAAAACCAACCAGGAACGTGCTACATCTTATTGAAGGTTCCATAAAATTTGCCTTGTTAAAGGACAATTTAAAAGCTAACATTTCTTAGCAAGTTGTTTACTATTACACAAGTTTTTTTGTGTGTAAATTACAGGCAATAACAAGGGGTAAAAACTTGGCACTCCAAAAATTATATGGACGTGAATCATTTTTATGGGAACAGGAATTTTCAGGGAGAGGTGTGATGTGTCTAGTTTAAAATGTGATCTCTAGAAGTGTCCAGCATTGAAGTCTGTAGGATATATGAGATGCCCTGAAACAGTAATTATCCTGCAGCTCTACCTGCAAGAAATTTTTCTCCTGATCCCAGTCATAAACAACAGTATTTTGGCAGATAGCACTTATTTGAAAATTCTTTTCTACTCTCTGTGACAACAGACCTGGCTTGTTATATATTGGTAAAGCAGAATTTCATAGTCTGACTGATACTTGTGTGCTTAGACTCAGCTGAGATTGTGGCTTCCGTGGTTTCTTTTAACAGGAGTTTTGTAAAGTAATTTTGTGCTGTTGGAGAGAACATTTGCTCCTGGATGAAGAGGGTGAAAGATCATTAATTCTCCCTGAGAATCAGCCCTGCTGATTTCAATCCTTCATTCTCTGTGAATGTTTTGTCACTTTATCTTATGACAAATCCCCCTGTATTTCTTTCCTGATACAGCATTAACCAGAAGCAAAACACAGAGTAACTTCAAATTTTTTTGAGTGCTTGAAGAAAGTTATTAAAATGTTTAATATATTTTAAATCTGTACTTGACTCCATTAATCTTTATTCACCTTCTGCATTTCACTTTCCCTTTCTGGCCTTAATACTTGGATTACAATAGTTACAGTGACTCTGAAATTCACACCTCATTAAATGTTCTAAAACTTCATTTAAAAACCCCAACCAAGTCTGTTGTACTGACCTGGGAGCTCTTGCCAGTCTTAGCATCTCCTGACACAATCACAATTTGATTATGAAGCAAAGTTTCCATGAAAGTACATTTTTCTTGCCATATTGGAAGCTCTTCTCTCTCCTTCATCAGTCTGTAGTAACGGGAGGAGTAAGGCAAGCCATCAAAAGGATTAAGCTCTAAATCTTCTCCACAGACAAGAATTTCCTCTTCATCCCCGTCGCTGCCGTCGAGTAATTCTGACAAGCAGTGGTTCTCTGGAGAAAAGGTTAAAAACTCCATTTTCTTACATATATTATTCCCAGCAAAAGCACATTAGTGATGGAAGGAGTCCTTTGTGTGCTGATTGATCATTTTGGCCCCCTAAACCTGAGCAAATCCATTTTTCCTCGCTCCAGGATTGGTATTTCACAGCTCTTGGGTTTAAAAGTCCAGGCTCGGTGTCCAGCTGCCTTTGTGGTCTGCTTGTCTCCCTCTGGATGGTTTAACAACCCCAGTGAGCCTGGAGAAAATATATTTTAAAAAAATAATCACCAAAAAATCTTCCAAATGGCAGCAATGGAAGCAGAAAGAGAAGCTGAGCAGATTTTGCAGTTCAGCATTGAGCCCAGCCCGTGAGTCCCAGTGTTTGCTCTTGTCCAGGCTGGGGAATAATTGGGCAGAGCAGCTGAGCCTGACCTTTGTGGCTGCTGGGGGAGGCTCTGGAGCTCTGGCTGTGATTGCAGGGCTGGCATGTGGGAGCTAATCCCTGCACAAAGCTGCACCCCTGGGTGCTGCAGCCACGGGCAGGGCTCTGCCTTTGTGCTCTGTGCTGGGCTCCAGTGAGTCACAGCAGCAAAAACTCTTTTTATTGCACTCTGTGGATGAGCCCGGAGGTCTTGGGAGGCTTTAGCAGCTTTTGCTGCAGTTAAAATACACTTAATACATGAAAAAATCCCAGTTCTAATGCTTCAAGGGCACCAGAAGTGGCCTTGGAAGGTGGTGGAAGAAAAAACAGAAAAAACATTATTGATGTAAAGTAACTCCAACTCCGAGGACTCAAAAGTAGCAAAATAGCTTCCTAATCTTGGCTGAGCTGTGCTGTAAGACAAATATGAAATAACACTTTTTATTTTAGCTCCAGAGGGCAGTTATCACCAGGGTGCTGATAATGTCCAGTTTTCATGCTCAGTTAGGCTGTTCTGCTGCATTTGGATTCCACTTTTCCTCTGACCTTCATGGGTCCCTCTAATCCACCCTGTTTGTCTGATTTTGTGTTCCATCCCTGCCTGCTTGTTGTTACAAAGTCCCTACCTTTGGGGTCTCTGCTTCTGCCAAATGGGCCCCAAATTACTCAATAAGGCAGAAATGTCAGGAGGGGATTGGGAGTTCAATCCCACAAAGGGTTTTTTTGGTAAAAGTCATCTTAAAACAACATTAAGGATTTTTCAGGGTAAAATTAATATTAAAACATCTTGAAACAAACACATGATTTGCTATTGTCCTGCATTTTCCTTGTTTTTCACATATTTAGCAGCAGTAGCACTCTGATTTCCTCATTTGCAGTACAGGCTCATCTCCTAAACACTGGGAATTGGACAGCAATATTCCTGGTTCACTGAACAAATTTGAATTGTCATACCACAGCAATTTTCTTTTGTTCTCCCTTTTTGGTATGTGTAATACAAGAAAGCAGATTAAAATGTTACCAAATCAAGAAGAACATTTTACTATTTGAAAATGAAATATTTTGAAACTAGTTTTCCTTTTGTGATCATGTTTTAACAGACTAGGTTGTTGACTGATTGACTTTATTTATCTCTGCTAAAATAGGGCCTGTAAAACTTTAGTTTTCCTTTCAGGCAGGCCTTCAAGGACTTACAAGATGTGTGCTTTAACATTATACAGAAGAATTTAATTAATTCTAATAAATAACAAAACACTTTCTGCAGATGAGTGCTTTTAGTAAATTAGGTATAAGCTGCTTTCAAAGATATCAATGAGAACTTTGCTATTGATATAAATTATATATTATTGTGCAAGTGCTGATGATAATGCACACTGGGAAAGGAATAAATACCACACCACATATTCTGGATATTTAATAAAGACTCCTTAATACACAGCTACTCCTTGCAGCTTTGCTATTAAATCTTTCAGGAGAGGAGGATTTTCTGGGTGTGATTTAAAAGAATTTGATCTGTGCTATCAGTGGCATTACAGAGACCTTTCTTCCACATTTTTCCTCCCCCATTTCAGCAGAAATATTTTGCAATAGCAGTGGGAATTTAAGGGTGTCACTTCTTTTTTTTTAGCCCAAGAATGTTGTTTAAATAGAGGGCTTTAGATTAAATTTACTTTATAATGTAGTGAATAAAGCCTGTGAAATGTGAAGGTGAGACATCCTGCCTGTTAACATCAGAATTAGAGTTTATTGTTGTCAAATGAGAACCAGCAGATGCTGTCCAGAGCAGTTCCTCCTTCCATCCTATTTCCCAGCCCAGACTCTTTGATGCCAAATCCCTCCAGTGGGATGTGGAGCAGCATCTTTGCAGCTGGAAGTGGAGGGGCTGCTCCTCACCTTGGATTATTTTAGTCCTCAGGCTTTGATAATTTTCCCTTTTAACACAAAGATGTGTGCTGGTGTATTTTGATATTTCCTCCTTCTGTTTGTGTGGCTGATCCGTGACCCGATGTCTCCTCTGCACTCCAGATCTGGAGCTGGCAATTAACCTGAACTGTGTTTTTCCTAATGAGGGCTGTGTTTTACCTGCCCAGAACCTGAGTTATTCCCTGGGACTGGATGATCTTGCTGAGCCTCTGTTTTTCCATGATCTGAGACTGCTGGGTTGCAGGGCTGTGAGCCCAGGCTGGGCTGGACCTGCAGCTCATCGTGCACAGCCCAGGGCAGGGCATGCAAGGGGGAAAGCTGGGTGAGAGCTGCATTTTGGCACAGGAAATCCTCATGGAAGATGTTTCCTGAGCTAAAAGCAGGGCATGGGACAGGGGTCTCCTTGTACATAACACAGCTGATGCAGTCACCTGTGTGAGCAAAGCAGCTGCAGTGACTGCAGGGGCAGAACCTGAGGGGAGGGTGTCTCTGTGATTTATGGAGTCCTGCTGCTGAAAATGACACTTTAATAGTCTCAGCAGGAGTTCTTGTTGTTGCTTTGGTTGCTCTTTATGCTGCTATGAATATGAAAGCTTGGTGCCTGGCCAAGAGACAGCAAATAAATGTGAAAAAACCCCTCTCATTTGAAGACTCTGTTACTTCTCTCTTGGCCCACAGACAGCAGCATTTAACCTTGCTTATACTGTAACTAAATTACAGTTTATTGAGCAAAGTGTAAAACTAAAGCAGAGAATTTTCACCAGTGAGAGAGACACCAGCAGCACAGATGTCTCACACTTCTATTGTGTTTTAATTCCCACTTAAGATCCTGCTGTCTGGTAAAATATTTTGCATTAGTGCTCTTAAAAGTACTGACAGCCAGTGATGGATTGATGCAGAACAAAGTGTTTCAAGTCAGGATACAAAAAAGTATCTAATTTTACCTCAGTGGTATTACTGCGTCCGAGTGGGCGCTGCTGGTGAGAGAGAGACGGTGAATCTTGTTTCTTGAATCAGAAGGCTTGATTTATTAATATAAGATATAATACATTATAGTTATACTAGAAAGAATAAGGAGAGAGGTTTGCAGAGCAGCTAGGCTAGCTAGGAAGAGATAGAAAAGAATTCACAACAAAGCTGCGGCCAAGGACTCAGTCCCCTGGCTTGCACTGGTGATTGGCCCTTAATTATAAACATAAAACATGAACCAATCACCAATCAAAATAGGTGCCCCTGTTGCATTCCCCAGCAGCTGATAATAATTGTTTACCTTGTCTTCGGAGGCCTCTGGCCTCCCGAAGACACAGAAATCCGAAAGAAAGGATTTCTGTGGAGAAATGTCTGCGACACAGTGGTTCCTAGTATTGGATGGAAATGCTATGAGAATTGAGCTGAGACTCTGCATGTTTATCCACTAAACTTGGCTGGGTGTGATTCAATCCCAGGTCAGCCCAGGAAAGGACTGGGATGGACTGGCTTGGTGTGGAGCACTGTCTGAACGCCCTGAGTGTTCATAATCAGAAACAAAAGACAGCTCAAACCAAGTTTTCTTTGTGTATTACCATATTCCTCAGCAGCATTTGCTTAATAAAACCATTGCTTATCTCATTATCTGCTGTAGAGCTGGGCTAGGACAGCACCCACAGAACTGTCAGCCCCACAGCAGATCTGGGCTTTATTCTCCATTTGCATGATGACATCAAAAGCAAACTCCTATCTCTGTCTGCCTTTTGCAAGTACAGTTTTTCCTTGGCTGTTTCAGAAAATGGCTTTAAGAACAATTTAAACACCAAGACAGCTTAAGACAGATGATAAGAGGCCTAAATGAGATTTTATTCTAATTTATTGTTGCTTTTTTTTAATGTAATGGGATATCTTAATCTGTTTTCTATTCTCTTTCTGTTGTTTAGAAAAGCAAGACCAGCTTTGTTTTCAGTTCATAAGTACAATATTCATTTGTGCTAGAGAGTTAACACTTTCCAGAGCTGCAGGAGGAGGGAGAAATAAAGATAATTCATTGGGAAGAGAATAAAAAACATTTTAAATTTGGATTAAAATGAGATGAAGAGTCAGCTAGGATGGTATTAGTACAGTTTTTTCCACATGAGAGCAGCGAGGAATGAGGAGTTTGGGTGGGGGCCAAAATGTCTGATGGGGCAGCAACAAAAACTGTGGGGAGTAGAGAGACATTGGGCTGTCTGAGAGAGCTGCTTGAAAAACTGATGAGAAATATTCTCTGGAAGGTTCCTGGTACAAGTAGGAACTGTATTTGTGAAAGTTCTGCTGATGTGGCGATGGATTTCTGTGCAGGCAGAAATATTTTCACAGCCTGGAATAAGAATTTGTGGATTTTTGGGAAATAAAGGAGGGTTGAGCAGGGGAATTTGTGAATTTTGGGGAAAGAGGGAGGTGAAAGAGGAGAGCAGCAGGGCTCAGCTGTTGTTTGGGGAATTCATGGCTTCAGTTTTCTTTACAGCTCCTGGCAGCAGCTGTGGAACTCTGAGAGGGCTCATTGCTGCTCTGATGGATGCTGGAGTGAGATACCTCTGCACTCCACAATTATTTCTCTGTGTTCTAAGGTCTTCCAAATGCCTCTTTAGGCTTTGATTGATGTGACTGCTTTTTGTATTTGCCCAATAAAATATATTACACACGCCCCCCAAGTGTTTTTATGGCACAGGTGTCTGCCTTTCTCTGCACTGAGTTTTATTCCTTTCTCTGTGGGTATGGATTCCTGATGCTTTAGATCCTGCAGAAAGGAAAAACATGCAGAAAGGTAATTTATTTTATTTATTATTATATATAAAAAAAATTTTGTGTCTCCTTTATTGTAAGTACAAATGGTATTGATTTCTCTCACGTTCTAAAGATTTTTATTTCTTAAAGAATCACAAAATATGCTGAACTGGAAGGGACCCACAAGGTTGACTGAGCAGTGGTTTTTTTATCCATGCTGACTTTTAAGGAACTTGTAACTTAATAACTTACCTAATGGAGCGTGAGATGTGAAAATGTTACACATTACAGATGTTTCTGATAAACAAACCCTGCACAATACAGGGTTGCAAATAAAAATGGGGGGAGAAGGAGGAGAACTTTGCCTTTAGGAGGATGAGAATTTTGCCTGTAGGAAGGCGAAGAATTTTGTCTTGAAGAAGATGAGGACTTTGCCTTTAGGAAGGGTGAGAATTTTACCTTTAGGAAGGATGAGAATTTTGACTTAGGAGGATGAGAATTTTGTCTTTAGGAGGATGAGAACTTTGACTTTAGGAAGGAGGAGAATTTTGCTTTTAGGAAGGATGAGAGCTTTGACTTTAGAAAGATGCCTTTAGAAAGGGTAAGAACTTTCTTTTTAGGAGGATGAGCACTTTGCCTTTAGGAAGGAGGAGAATTTTGCCTTTAGGAGAATGAGCACTTTGCCTTTAAGGATGGACTTTGCCTTTAGGAGGATGAGAACTTTGACTTTAGGAAGGAGGAGAATTTTGCCTTTAGGAGGATGAGCACTTTGCCTTTAGGAGGATGAGCACTTTGCCTTTAGGAGGATGGACTTTGCCTTTGCGAGGATGGACTTTGCCTTTAGGAGGATGAGAACTTTGACTTTAGGAAAATGAGCACTTTGCCTTTAGGAAGGAGGAGAATTTTGCCTTTAGGAGAATGAGCACTTTGCCTTTAAGGATGGACTTTGCCTTTAGGAGGATGAGAACTTTGACTTTAGGAAAATGAGCACTTTGCCTTTAGGAGGATGAGCACTTTGCCTTTAGGAAGGAGGAGAATTTTGCCTTTAGGAGAATGAGCACTTTGCCTTTAAGGATGGACTTTGCCTTTAGGAGGATGAGAACTTTGCCTTTGGGAGGATGGACTTTGCCTTTGGGAGGACGGACTGTTCCTGCTGGGGTTGGCCATTTTTTTTCTTTACTGTTTGAAGCAAGCTGCTGATGCCAGGGCTGTTCTCTGTCACAGGGAGCTGGCACAGCTCAGTGCTCTGAAATAACATTTTGGTTTGTTTTGCCACATGTTTCATGTGACACTGCCCTGGCTCAGTGTCCCTCTGTGCATTTGGCACTGTCACCATTGGGTTCACCTGTTGTCACAATGTCACCATCAGTACAACACCCAGCCAATCCCACCCTGAGCCTTTGGACACCTTTTTTATTACAATATTCCATCCCTGGCCAGGCCAGTGAGAGTTTTGATGCAGACAGGAGTGAACTCAGTCTCCATTTTTGGCTTTTACCTTCAAGGCAGAAAATCAGGGGAGCCAACGTGAGCTGGCAGGGCTGTGCTGTGCCAGTCCCAGCCCTGCCAGCTGGGATATGTGCAGATAATAGGATGGAAATCTGCTCCAATACAGATGCAGAACTAATTTTTTAATTAGTTCTAATTTTAATTAAAAAAAAAAATAACAGGAATCTTTGCATTCATAGAAATCAAACCAGATTTTAAAATCTGGTTTAAATCAACCCAGATTTTCTTTCAGCAAGTGTTGTTAATATGTCTGTGACATAATAAAGAATTCTGGAAATGCAGTTTATTTTATCAAGGTAGTGTAACCCTTAGTGTGGGGTCAAGCTTTGTTAGAGTTTTCAGCTGCAAGCAAAAAAGTAAATGGTAGATAAGAAGTCATCTCTTGAGCCTAAATTTCTGCCCACCTCTAAAAGAAAGCAAAAATAATTTTACAAGTTAAGAAAAATTCCTGCTCTGTTATTTTTTATTAATTCTCATTAACTGTGTTGTTTCTTCTGAATCCACTTCTCCATTTATTTCACCTTCACTTTCAAAGTCTCCTGAAAGATAATTTTGATTTTGCCTTTTTAGTGCTAAAACAAACTGCAGCACTAGAACCTTTTGTAATGTGTTAGGAAGGGCTTTATGGTCATGGGAACAAAACCTGGTTATGAATGAAACCTGAAACCTTTTAATAATAAATACTGAGATTTAAAACATTTTAGAGCCACTGAAATGTGGGGTGGAGGGAAGAAAATATCTTTACCTTCTGTAGGTGCATTTTGTTTTACACTTTGGATTATAATTGGGTGGGATAAATGAGATTGTTTATTTTTAATGACTGCACAGGTTTTCATGAGCTTTGGATGAAGTTGAATATTCAAATTCACCTACTCTTCAGTTACTTCCAGTCATGGCCTTTATTGAATAAATCATTAAGAACAACCTTGTACAAGTGGGACCATAAATCACAGTTTGGCTCTGGGAAGTTAAAGGAGGGGGCTTTGTTTGTTTCTTTCTCTGTAGGTAAAATATATCAATTAACAAACACTCTGTTGTGCTTTTCTGCTCAATGAAGAGCAACAATGTTTGATGAAACACCAGTGAAAGGAGACAAATGGGATACAAGTCAAGGGGTGATGGGGAAAAGCTTTTAAGAAATAATAGTTAAAACAATAAAATCCCACTCCTGGAAACCTGAGTGCAGATAAACTTTGGGTTTTTGGATGGGGAACTTGGATTATATCACACAAATACAGATTTGATGATCCTTCAGGAAATATTGAATTTTTCAGTGGCTTTAGGTAGGATTTGGTTTCCAGAGGGGTTGGCAGTGATGGGAGTGCCCAAGGCCAGGTTGATGGGTGGAAGAATAAAATCCCACTCCTGGAAACCTGGATTTGGGTTTTTGGATGGGGAACTTGGATAATGTCAGACAAACAGGGATTTGAAAATCCTTCAGGAAATATTGAATTTTTCAGTGGCTTTAGGTAGGATTTGGTTTCCAGAGGGGTTGGCAGTGATGGGAGTGCCCAAGGCCAGGTTGATGGGTGGAAGAATAAAATCCCACTCCTGGAAACCTGGATTTGGGTTTTTGGATGGGGAACTTGGATAATGTCAGACAAACAGGGATTTGAAAATCCTTCAGGAAATATTGAATTTTTCAGTGGTTTTAAGTAGGATTTGGTTTCCAGAGGGGTTGGCAGTGATGCAAGTGCCCAAGGCCAGGTTGATGGGTGGAAGAAAATGAAATTTAAGGTCCCTCCCCACCCCAACCTTTCCCTGCTCTAAACGCTGCTCATGGCTTTGCAATGGAATTTTCACCAGGAGAACCAAAGTGTTCTCTCAAATGTGCCCTGGAAAAGGAAAGTTTGGCACGGAGGGGATGAAAACCTGCTGGAGGCATTGGTGCCACCTGGGTAGAGAACACGTTAATTAATGTTAATGTTAATTAATGGTTAATTAATGCTCTCTGGGGGCTGCTGGGCCTCGTTACCCCCTGTGACACCCCAGCTTTGGCTCTCACCCTGGGCAGAAGGGATGGAAAAAATTCTACAGCCATTGGGTAATTCCACAGCCAAGGCAACTCTTGCCCTTAAATATTTCTGTTCACCTCGAAAAGAAAACAAAAATAATTTTATGCGTTGATTAAGAAAAATTCCTGGTTTATTTTTATTATTTAATTGAATTAATTATTACAATTTTTATAGAATAAATAATTAATAATTATTCTAATTTTTGCAGTCCTCGCTTTTGGTGTTTGTTTGTAAAACTGAGTTTTATTTTATTTATTACATGAATTTTCCTTTTGTACAGGCTGGAAATTCTGTATTTGTAGTTGAGCAGTTATTGGTTAATTAAGCAGCAATTAAGAATATATAATATAATCCAAATATGTTAATTTTGTCCATATTTTAAATATACGTATTTATTTATTTATTATATTTTATAGATAAACATATTTTTAAAGAAAATAGAAGAATAAAAGGTAGCTTTAGCAATTAAAAGTATATAATCCAAATATGTTTCTTTTGTCCAGATTTTAAATATGTATTTATTCATTACTTTATTATATTTATTTTATATACTTTTAAAGAAAATAGAAGAAGAGAAGGGAGCTTCTGAAGTGTTATTTCAAAATTTTGGTATTTTTTCTTTGTTGTTCTTTTTTTTTTGTTGTTTCCTAGATTTTCTTGCTTTGTGACTCAAGCTACGTGTATGTATATATTTACAGTTGTAGTTATAGTTTTATATTTATATTTTATATTTGTATTTATTTTTATTTTTACATTTATATCTATACAGCAGCCCACAACCTGTCTGTAGCATCTAAGATTTGATTAAAAGAAATTTCAGAGTTTACTGAATTTCTTTTCCCTATCAATCTTTTTATGCTGTGCACAGAAAGATTTACAGTGAAAAAGAGAGGCTGCACTAAAGCTGACTGCTCAGTGTGAAAAGCATAAAACTCTTAAATAAAATAAATATAATTCCTCCACCAAACAGTGAATTGCAAAGTTGATTCTGTTACTTAGATATAGATGCAAAATAATTTCTGTGTGTATTTCTGTGTAGTTTGTTCTCCAAGGGCAACAAACTACAACATAATTTATTCAATGTTCAAAATGCATCTTCTCATATATATTATATACAAATAAAACATATAATAAAATTTATAACACATAATAAAATATATAATAAAAATATAATATATAAAGTATATACTAAAATACAAAAATATTTCTGTAAATATAAAATATTTCTAAATACATAAAATACATTATAAAATTAGTTTTAAAACCTATTTATTTTTAGGGAAAAGACCCACCAACAAACCACATCCTGTTGTTACAGAATTGTTGCAGCCCCATATTCAGCTGCTTTGGGCTCCAAAGCAGATAAAGAGACTGATAAGGAAAATAATTCTGATATTCCAGGAGCTCCAATATTATGGAAGTGCAAAATTAATGTGGAACTCTCCTCAGATTGGTAAACACTTTAAATCTGGGAGGGATTGAAATGGTGACTATTTGCTGTAAATGTATATTTCAGTGGTAAAATACAATGTTAGATAAAATATGTTCTCAAAATAAGCTCTGGAGAATTCCAGAACCACTTGTACCTAACCAGTATTTTATATAAATGAATAGATAATAATAATAATAATAATAATAATAATAATAATAATAATAGTAATTCACTTAAATGCTTAAATATTTCACTTTTTAGCTTCTGTTCCAAATAATTCCTGAGTCTGTTTGCCTTTCCTTTGAATTAAACACAAAGTGGTGGCAAAATTCAGAGTTTGGTTATAAAGGCTCCACACTTTGGTTGTTTTCCTGCAGAAAAATGCAGTTTCTGGGGAAATATTGTGATTTTCCAAGGCACATTTGTCACTAGGTGGCAGGATCAGACTGTATTAGTGCCAGCATTGCTGAGGATTTATTCACTTCTCTTTGTTCCCTAAATACCCCTTTGATTATACCCAGCATTCAAAGCATCTAAATGCTACAATAAATTCTAATAAATTACAACAAATTCTAATAAATTACAATGAAGTCTAATAAATGCAATGCTTTTTAATGAGGTTTTTTTTAATAGCAGGCATACCATGCTGGGCTCCAGAATCACTGAAATATTTCATTAATATTTCTTTTGGGATAAAACCTGCTCATTTTTGATAGAGCATTAGAAGTATTTTGCTACTCAAATTTGTAATGATGTGTAAATAAAAGCATGTTAGTTTTCCAAAGGTGTCTAATATTCAAATACTGCTTTACCTACATGTGCAAACGAGGTATATTTTGTGAAAATGGCTTTTTTTGGCTCTAAATGCCATTTTTCCTTTGAGAACCCCCAATTCCCAGCCCCAGTTAGAGATGTTACAAATTAGATTTTTTCTGTGTGGGCCAATTTGAAATCTCTCTGGTTGGGGATGTGGGTAAAATTGGAAAAATTCTGCTGTAATTGGCATTTTCATTCTGCTCTCCATTTATTCCATCAAAACAATCCTGGAGTTCCAATCCTGGAATATTTTGGTGCCTGGATTTGACAGATGGAGCAGCCAGGCAGAACCTGAGGAGATTTTCTTTTGAGGGATAAAACAAATGTTTGAGAAAAAAATTAGAGAGACATCTCTGATCATTTGCTGTGTGCTGAAATCTCTGAGATATTTGAAGGAACAATTTCAATTTCATTTTCAGGAATGTGCTACAGGTTGTGAGCCAAGAGTGTCCCACAGGTCACCAGCCCTAAAGGATCCCTCACTATGGTCCAGTTATCCCTGTGTCCCCTCCCAGAAAATAGCCCAGTTTTTAAATAATAATGAAATTACTAATTCAAGGCTTCCTTATATAGGTTAAAAAAAAAAAAAAAAAAAGTTAAAGAAATATGTCTGAGCAGGCATGAGGAAAACAATATAATTTTACTTTAACACTCAGGTTAACTAATATGGACTAAAGTTATTCTGTAGTTGAAATTATAGTTATAAAATTCTCTAGAGTGCTCCCTGACATAATTCTTAAAACAATGAATAAAATGCTACTTGATTTCCTTTATTTTATTTTTTTAATGATTTAAAATAGCATTTTTTCTTCAGCCAACTGCTGGTTGTCCAAGGCAAGCAGGTGCAGAAGCAAGTCTGGATTTTGTGTGGATGGAGGAAGAGCATGCTTGTGATCCCAGGTTTCTAGCAGTGGAAGTACAGACGTGCATGTTCTTAGAATATTTTAGTGAGACTATATTTGCATTTCTTCTCAGCTGTCTGAGTCATGGGTCAGTGAAGATTTTGCCTTGACTATGTTTTTAAGAACTTTGGGAGTTGTGAAAAATGGGTGCTGCAGGTGCCCAGTGGGATGAGATCAATTACAGCAAGAGTTTGGCACCCAGAGTAATTTCTGGCAGGAGGGGATGCTCAGCTGTCGCAGACATTTCTCCACAGAAATCCTTCCTTTTGGATTTCTGTGTCTTCAAGAGGCCAGAGGCCTCTGAAGACAAGGTAAACAATTATTATCAGCTGCTGTAGAATGCAATAAGATTCACCTTGATTGGCTCATTTTCTATGTTTATAATTAAGAGCCAATCACCAGTTCAAGCCAAGGGACTGAGTCCTTGGCCACAACTTTGTTGTGGAGTCTTTTCTATCTCTTCCTAGCTAGCCTAGCTGCTCTGCAAACCTCTCTCTATATTCTTTTTAGTATAACTATAATGTATTATATCATATATTAATAAATAAACCTTCTGATTCAAGATACAAGATTCACCGTCTCTCTATCACCAGCCAGCAGCCCACACAAGTCGCTGTAATACTCAGCAACCAGAACAATGTGAACACCATTGACAGTGAAAGTTATAAATGCCTTTTTTCTCCCCCCAAAAGACATTCTTAGGCTTGAATAACATCTGCTTGAAAACAGCCAGCTCACTCTCAAGTTTTTCAGTTTTACGTATTTTTAGGTAACACCTGCAGTGACTTCAGGAATCAGATTTTACCAGGAGCTTTTTCATTGAATCTCCAAGTTGGAATTGCAGGTTTTTTTCCCACAGTGAAGGAGAGCTCTCCTAAAATGTGAATATCTGTTTGTAGAGATGCTTTAAACTGATGGTGTTTTATGGAATGTTTGAGACTCAGATGAAATAAAGAAAGCTTAGATTCATTTGTTTTGAAGCAGAACTTGCAAAGCTGAGATTTATTTTTTCATGCATTTGCTACAAACCTTCAGCTTCACAAGTAATCAGAGCTTGGCTAAAATGATTTTTTAGTTGAGAAATATTGGACATAATGCTCCGACCATCCCAGGCAGCGCTTCACCTCTGCCTCAACCTAAAATTGGGTTTTCTTTACAAATTCCTGCTCATGGCTGCAGTGGAAGGGAAATGATTGAAAGAATGAATCTCCCCTGTTCCAGCTCAGTCAGTGCATCTCTGCTCTGCTTTGCACTGAAGGACTCAGGGGTCTGCACCAGTTTTTGCCCTTCTTTGGACACTTTTCAGCTGCATTTGAGCTTTTATATCTCACACCAGCACATACCTTAAATACCTTAAATAATTTGGCTGTAGGTATCTCATATATCCATATATCCCATATAAATACCTTAAATAATTTGGCTGTGGATATCTCATATATCCATATGAATATCTTAAATAATTTGGCTGTAGATATATCATATATCCATATATCCCATATAAATACCTTAAATAATTTGGCTGTGGGTATCTCATATATCCATATGAATATCTTAAATAATTTGGCTGTAGGTATCTCATATATCCATATATCCCATATAAATACCTTAAATACTTTGGCTGTGGATAGCTCATATATCCATATGAATATCTTAAATAATTTGGCTGTAGATATATCATATATCCATATGAATATCTTAAATAATTTGGCTGTAGGTATCTCATATATCCATATATCCCATATGAATACCTTCAATAGTTTGGCTTTGGATATCTCATCTATCCATAAATCCCATATGATTGGTGTGTGGGTCTGTGTAAATCCACATGGAATAAGCAGGAAAAGAAGGATGGTTCAAGCCTGAAATAACTTCTTGCCCCAACTGGGCTTTGTTACAGTCAATGTCTGATTAACACTCAAAATATTTTACCTCTGCTTTTTCAAATCATGTCTGCACATTATAAACAACAAGGCAGAATAGGTTTCTAATTTGTATTCAGCTGGAAAAATGTTCTATAAATCAGAAGAGAAGTTTGCTCTCCCCCTTTGGTGAAGTACAAGAGAATTCTGTTTCAATGAAGCATGCAATTTTAATCAATTGTACCCTAAGAAAAGAAGACAAACAGCTGCTGCTGGTTAATTGGTGAATGTCTCCACCAATGGACTCATCATTTATTCACTGCCTGCAATGCTGAAATAAAGGTGTGGGCACCCTGCAGTAGCACTGCCTGCACATTTGGGACTGAGCAGCTCAGACTGTACATGAAGAATTTATTCCAAGAGACAGAGATGTGACCTTCACCCTCCCAGCTTCATTGTTTTCATCTAATAATCACATTTCCTTTGAAAGGTCACATCTCTTGTGTCAAACCAAGGGAAAAAAACAAATTTAATCCCTCTGGCTGAAAGATTTATTTCTTGTTAGAAGTGATGCCAAGCTCTGGAGATTTCCAGAGAGTTCTGGGGTAGAACCACAGGTTCCTGTGGGCTGCAGGGAACCTTCAGGGGTCCCTGGGTCCAGCCTTTGGCTCAGATGGATCCAGCTCCAGGTCTTGCTGGGTTTTGAAGCTTCTCTGTGTTCCAGATTTTTGTCCTTCATGGTAAAATAAATTGTTTTCTTACAGCAAGTCAGAATTTCCCATCATCCAGGGTGATTTCCATCTGTCCTTCACTGTGCTCCTGGGGAAGGGTCTCTCCATCATCTCCTTCCTTCCTCTCCTCCAGAACTCATTATTTCTCTTTATTTTCCACAACCTCTCTGTTACTTTCATTCACAGCTCCACTTTTGGGTTGGGATTTGGCCCTTCTCCCTCTTTTCTGACTGATCATTTGCAGTGGAGTTGCAAACACTTCCAGGGAAATACAGGAGTGAAATACAAAACTTCAACTTAACAAAGGATTTATTCTCCTTTCCTCCCTTTTCTCTCCATCTTGTTTCCTCCTGTATCCCCTTTCCTTTTATCCTCCTTGTAAGTAATTTTTGCAGCAGCTGTGCTCACTTGTTCTGTTCTTATCTTTTGTTTTGCCCTTGCCTCTAGGTTTGTTCTTTGTATTTTGCTTTTGCAGTTTGTTTCTTTGAGCCTTCCTTGTCCTCATTTCCCCTCTCCATTCGTGGTGTGGCTGTTTGGGTTCTCCACATCATCCTGGGACTGTTCCAGTGTTGGGTTTTACCTGAAAATACTTCCTTTGGGTTGATATTGGGTTAATATTTCCTTCATCTGGCTGATAAACAGAACCATAAAGATGTCAAATCTAAATATTTTGCATTTACAAAATGTAAAATCCAAACAACAGCTCTGGATGTTGTTTTTTGGGTGGTTTTTTTTTTGTTTTTTTGGTCTTTTTTTTTTTTAGTAAAAATAAGTTAAAATTCAAGTTAAAATAAGTTAGGTAAAATAAGTTAAATTTTCTCAACTTAAAGGATACAAACAATTAATTTGATCCTGTTCTGTTTCCCTTAAAAGGTATTTTTAAGACAGGCTCTGCAGCCATTTCTAAGTCTCTGAAAAAGGCCATATCTGAAATATTTGATCCTAATAATGATATCAGATCTTGTAGAACTTTGAATAATCTGTCACATTAAACTGAGAACTGGGGTTCTCTTGTTGAAATAATAAAGTAAAATGAAATATCAGAGCATTGTATTATTAAACATGAAGATTAATCTTCTACAGCACTGGCTTAATGCTGTGTAACTAAAATGAATGTTCCAACTATTTTTTTGGAAAAAAATGCTTTGTGTTTTGCTTTCCACAGGAGAAGCAATGAATGGAGAACAATTCCATTGGCTCTAACAATGCAGAGGCATTTTTTAAAAAATAATTCAAGGAGGGTGAGAAAATGTTCTGGTCTGAAAGAACAGATTTGGAAATGCTAAATAGCTTTATTATGTTGTTTAAATGTTTTAATAATGGTGTTACACGATGTTCTGTAAATTTAATTTACATTATAATTGCTATTACAACGTTAAAATACCATCAATGAGATGCTATTGTGCTTCCAAAATTCAATTATCAGTGTATCTTCTTTTATATCAGGCTGAGCTGTTGTGTTTGCAAATTCTAGATAAAACTCACTCTGCAGGCATCCATAGCGAGCTAAAAGGAGAGAATACAGGAAATGGAAAAGACAGGTACACTGAGAATTTATTTTGATGTGATATAGAAAGGCCATAGAAACTTATCTAAAGAGAGGAGACTTTGTCTTTGGATGTTCTTTTTGTGCTTCTGAAGGTCTGGAGGGACTTGGCTCTACCCAATAATGATATTTTTCCCTTCACTAATCCACGCATGTGTTCTTAGATTTGCAAAGAAAGAAATCAAACAGAATTATAATCTTTATTTAAAGAAGTCTGTCCTGAGCTAAACTCTTTCAGGCTTCCCTTAACTGCCAGGTAATCAGCAGGCACTTTCCAGTGTCAGACCTCTCCCCTTCATGTGAATTTTGTGAAGAAAGCCCATTTCTCTGTATTCAAAAGCAAAGATTCACTGTACCTCACTGTACACTCTGCTCTGCATCCTACTGATTATCTCTCCTTGGAGCTGGAATTGTGCCATTTTCACTGAAAATCCAAACTGTAGTCAAATGCCAGCCTCTGTTTGGTGGGGTCAGGTTTAAAGTCCCTTTTCCTGAAGGATTAAAGAGCTGCAGTTAAGTAGCTCTGGCAGGTGAGTTCAGTGTGCAGCAGCTCTGCTTAAAGCAGAATGCTGAAGGAAAAGTGGCCCTGAATTAAATCAGCCTGCATTAGGCACTGCTTTTCCTTTTCAGAATTTAAGGAATATTCTGCAGACCATCCCAATAATGTCACTTTATTCTCTGGTGGGTAATTATGTCTTTTCTTTGTAGGCTGTCACCAAACGTCCGTGCTGGGGGTTAAAGGGGCTCAGCCAGGGCAGCCCAGGGCTCCCAGAACTCAGCACAAAGGTTTCTTTGGGGATTCAGCAGCTGCTTTTCCCGGAGCTGTAAATCCATGAAAACCTTTGTGCTGATTGCTGCATTGTCTGACACCCATCCAGCCCCGGGCTGGCAATCCCCCAGCTGGGAGGGAGGGATTGGATCAAATTGTTGTTGGCCTCCAGCAATCCCTGCTGAACACCTGAATTCCCACTGAACATGTTCCTTAACTCTCTTGGCTTTTTCTTTATCAGGCTCTGGTCATCCTCAGAAGTTACTTCTCCAAGCTGCAGCTTGGAATTTCAGCTGTAGCTGTTGGAATTTTGTCCTGTGTGCTGGGACAGCCACACAATTTCAGTAATTCTTCCCCTTGGAGCATCCACGTTTTTAGTAAAAATACTAAATGCCTTCTGCTGATTTTCCCAGCATTTTGGTAACCAGTGCTGGTTTTCCTGGGCGCTTTGGAGCCCCACATGCAGCTGTGCTGTCCTGCCTGGAAATTTGGTGAATTGTGCAGGAGGGAATGATGTGTCCTGCTTTCTTCATGGCCTGTCCATCATTCTGGGACTGCTGAATGTATTCCAAGAACCTCTGGGGTCACTGGTGAATATTTGCTTATTTCTATATTGTCTCAAAATTGGTGACGTTTCTTCTGCATTTCTTGAAGTAGTGGATGTTATGATTGTCTTTCTTTGCTTGGAAAAAGCCCAAGTTTTGTGTCATGTTTTCATCTCAGAGTAGAAATTTGCAACCAAGGAGCCAGGGTTTGAAACCTTGCTTTGGGATGAATTTGCTTTATTTACATTTTTACTACACATTTAGTAAATGTATTGATGTGGTGTTGAATTATTGCCTCAGTGATGGGGTAAGGCAGTAAAATGTTGTGTTTTGAATGACATTATACTTTGCTATTTCCAGGACAGCAAGGTTTGAATGTGAGTTTAACCAGAGTGTCACTGCCACATTTCCATGGGGGTTGTTGTGCTTGCTGGTGGGATCAAACACATCCCAGTGTTTGGAAAAACACTGTGATAAATAGAAATTATTTCTCATTTAGAAGTGAAAAAACAAACAGAGCTGGAACTTGGTTTTAATGTGATTGAGTGTTATTTGGCCAAGCATTGCATTGAAGACTCATTAATTGAGACACTCCTACAGTTTTGTTAATTGTAACCTCTGAGAGATAAATACAGATAATTAATCACCTCTCAGATTTGGGTCTGATGTGAAGCAAAGAACCAAAAAAAGAGAACTGCCTCAGTACAAATAGGATTTCTACACAGCACAGGGAGATTTTTGGAGGAGCTATCTGGCTAGCAGGGGCAAAATTCTCATTACACTGAGGACTCTGTGCTCACTTTTTGAAAGGCATAAAATAATATGGTTGGTTGCAACAGCAGGAGGCTGGACTTGATAATTGGGAAGATTTTTTAAGTCCTGCATTCATAAATTTTAAGATGCTGGTGGAAGGTGTCCCTGGCTATGGCAGAGAGTTGGAACTAGATGATCTCTAATGTCCCTTCAAGCCCCAGCCATTCTGGGATTCTGTGATATATATGTATATAACTATACATAAAAGATGTAAAATGCAATATGATGTGACAGATGCTGTGGTACCACCCTGAGGGACAGGAGAATCACACTGACAGAGGATGTCAGCTGAAAAGCAGCACTGTGAACTGATCTTTTGATTCTTTTCATTTGAGGAAAAAAGTAAAAGAATTATCCTGATGAGCCATTTCTTTAGGTGGAGGGCTAAAATATTAGAGCGTTCCCAGTGTTTTTATTTTGTTTGATTTATTAACTACCAAATCCTTGTCTCTTTTTTATTTGCTGTTTCTAGTTAAGGTTTGGAGATCCAGAGGGATTTGAAACTAAATGAGGAGGTTGATCAGCCAGGAACCACTGGTGGGCATGGAACATCTGAGGCACAGGATCCAATGAAGGGAGGAAGGATGGGAATGCACAACACAAACTTGGTAAAGTCCTAAACCTGACTCTGTGTGGTCCTGCAGGTGCTGGGAGTCCCCTGACAAGCTGACAGCACGCAGGAACTCAGGCAGGAGAGGTTTCTGGGAAGGAAAACACTGGCCTTGAGCAACAGGTGACAAATCGCTGCAGAATAAAATCATCTGAAGTACCTTCAGATTTTAAGTAAGAAAAGGGTGTTTTGAAGATTTACCCAAAGGAAAGAAACATATTTTCAGAGCCACACATAGTTTTGGAACAGAGATGTAAGTCCAGGTGCTTTAGATTTCAATAATTTCCATCTGATGTCTGGAAATGTAAAGGTCACACCCTTGGGCCAGAGTGGGAATTTGGAATGCAGCGATTCAGGAATTGGGAATTAATTAAGAGAAAGAACAATATTTGGTGTTAAAGATGGGTGTAATGACACCCTTGCTATGGATTAATGGATAGTGAAGGCAGCAGGAGGGTTGGAATTTGGATGTGGATTTCTCAGTATTTGTTTCTGTGCCTGTTTGTTTCTGCCTCTTACCCTCTGATGTGAGGCAGAGGTTTCAGAGAGCTCTCAGGGGTGCATCAAGGGTTTAAAATATATTTATGGTGTTATTCCTTGTCTCCAAGAGGTCAGATATTTTCATATGTCTCCCATGTTAGAGCTGGGTTACCACAGGCACATTCTTGCTCAGAATTTCACGTGGCATTGAACACATTTAATTGATTTTTTTTTTTAACAGTGACAGTGATGTCCTGATTTTTCAGCAGGTTAATTTCCTTTTCTTCTCCACTTTTAATGATGATGTTGGCTACTTTTGCTGGTCACCTGGATATTATTAAGTACCTGAGCTCACCAGGTGCTTCCTGTGAAGGCAAAGATCTGGGAGGTCACACAATTTTTCAGGGCTGCAGGTGGAGGACAAGGTCCTGCTCTTGCCTGGTGATTGATGGTGCTGAAATGGAAGAGTTTCATCTCTACAGCTTGCAGAGGAGGCAGCATTGTCCCAAAAGTGAGCAGGTTAATTTTTATCCTCATGTTAATTCTGCCCTGGTACATTCCTGAGTCCTTTGGGCTCTTGCTTAATGGAAACTCATTTGCCCAAAAGAATGATGGTAATGGGTTCAGAAAAGTGGAGAATTGTGTAATTCTGGCTGGAAAACAGAGCAGTGGATAAAAACCTGCTGATATTATAGCAATAACTGGAATAATCTCTGAGTCTTTAGGGCAGTGAAGCTTCCGTGGTTGCAGTTTTGTAATTAGACCTCCTCTGTTTACCATTTCTTCACAGGGAACAGAATGGCAGAAAATCAGGAGTTGATACAGGCTATTTAAGGGAGCCTTCCTTATAATCCACATTTTTAATCCATCTACAACATTGAGTTTTATTTGCAGGTTACCATGAAACAGGAGATAGGCATGATTGCCTGGATTTGGTTTCACAACGAGCAGGGATGTGTGTTAGCAAACAAAATTGGAGATATTTAGTAATGGTTGAGTAAATATTAGCAAATGGATGGTGCAATTAAACCAACAGGGTTGCAGCTGATAAGCTCTGATCAAGACTGCTGGGTGGCTGAATGAGAAGCTGAAGATTCAGAGATAAGAATTGATGGATGTAATGTTATCCTAATTGAGAAGAGGGGAACACCTAAAGCCTGGAGGAATGAAATTGATGACCTGTAAAACAAGCTGAGATTAAAAAAAAAATAAATCAGCTTGATGGAGGCTCCTGCAGGAGTGCAAGGAGCCAGGGAGGGCTGGGCATGTGCTGGATAAGTTGAAGTTTTTCTAATGTTTTTCTTAAAGATGGTCAGGATAATGTGCAACAATAGTATGGGACTTAAAACTTTTAAGTATCACTTAAAACCTGTGGGAGAGAATTTAGTTTTGCATTTATTTTATGGAACTGAGGGGTGGTTTCTCCTCTCCCCTGACAGATCCCCTGTTCCCAGTGCTGCCTTGTTTGGGTTTTGTGAGTAGTGATGGAATTCTGTGTCCCTCTGCTCCCAACATCAACCTGGGCTTATGGTGAACTGGTTCCCCTTAGGAGAGGGAGAAATGCTGCTTTGGAAGGGGGAAGGAGGATGAAAACCATGGAATGGAGATTTGGTAGCAAAGAATCAGCTCTGGGGAGCAGGATGGAGCACAGTTATTCCCACTTAGTGGGTATTGCTGTCCCAGCCATCAGGAGTTTCTGTCTTCAGAAATTAATTCTGCTGGATCTTTGTTACTCCAGGAATTCCATGGCTGAAGTGTTTGAAATGATACAATTTTTATTATTTAATGTTTGTCCACTGCTGTACAGTACAGCCTGCTGTCCATGCTTATGGAGTGATGACTTTAGAGGAGAAAAACCAGAAAAGTTATTTACTGGGACCTGCAGTTCTCTGGGAGGCTTTGCTGGAGGGAAACATCCTGAGAGGTGAAATTTGGAAAAATTTCTGTTCAGCAGTCTCAGAAAAGGCTGAGAGCCTTTTCTCTTGAATTTTTTCATCTTCTTTCCAGAGTGTGTTTGGAAAAATCCACAAATGCTGGAAGAAGACAGAAGAGTCCTGTGACTTTATTTGAACAAAGGGACAGAGATGAAATTAAGAGCTCCTCTTCTTATATCTCAATTGGTCTTTACAAACCCTAGTTATTATTAACTAAACTTTTGAACAACCTGGAACATTTGAAACACACCCTCATGACTTTGCCAAGTCTGGTCCCTGCACCAGGCATGGCAGGTAAATATTGAGAATAAAGCAGATAAAGAATCATTTTAGCCCATTAATCACTGCAGGTCCTTGTCCATGGCTACTGATGGCCAAGGTCTCCCAGCCTTTTCCTCCAGCTGAGAATTCCAAACCTCTGGGGCTTTAGAGACCTTGACAAAGTGGGAGGAGTGCACTCATGTCCAGCTGTCCTGGCTGCTGCTCCTGTGTCGCAGACATTTCTCCACAGAAATCCTTTCTTTCAGATTTCTGCGTCTTCGGGAGGTCAGAGGCCCCTGAAGAGAAGGTAAACAATTATTATCAGCTGCTGGGGAATGCAACAGGAACACCTTGATTGGCTCATTTTCTATGTTTATAATTAAGAGCCAATCACCAGGGCAAGCTAGGGGACTGAGTCCTTGAACACAACTTTGTTGTAGATTCTTTTCTATCTATTCTTAGGTTAGCTAGCAGCTCTGCAAACCTCTCTCTATATTCTTTTTAGTATAACTATAATGTATTATATAATATATTAATAAATCAAGCCTTCTGATTCAAGAAACAAGATTCACCGTCTCTCTCTCACCAGCCGCACCCACTCAGGTCGCTGTAATAGCTCCTGTGCTCCTGCCTGGATTTATGGACAGCAAAGTCCAGAGGCAGCAGCTGTGTACTGGCTCTGCAATTGTAGTTTTTGGGGAATTGTCATCATTAGCTGAAGTGGTGGAAGGAGAAGTGAATAAGGTTAAAATTCCAGCAGTAACCAAACCTCCTGTTGGAAAAATCAACAAAAAAAAAGAGGCAGCCTGGGAATTGTCATACCCCTGGGAAACTTCAGGAGTGGGAAGGATGTGAACAGTGAGTGCTGAGGTGGTGCCACCTCACAGAACGGAGAAAATCTCAGTTTATTTCAATAGTGGAGAAAAATCAAAGCTGTAGAAGAAGAGAAATCCAAACTGGGAACATCCTGACACTATAATTCATCTATTCCAATCAATCCATTTAACTGTCTTTGCTGTTATTTATGGTGGTGCCCCTGGGGATTCATAGTCTTTGTCTGAGATTGCAAAGCTTCATCACAGAAACCAGACACAAAAAAGGGGGAGAAAATAAAGAAGAAAAAAAAAAAAAAGATTTCAACTTCTCCAAAAGATTGGAGAGGTTTTATAAAATCTTCCTCTGTAAACACCTTTAGGTTTGAGATTTAGATAAAACTGGCTGGGAGAGCCACAACAACACAAGAGCACAAAGGGGATGTGACAAAAGGAAGGAAGGAAAGGCAGGAAAACAACCCCAAAGTGACAAAGAGGGGAAATGTGAAGAGAGGGTTTGCTGGATGTGGAAGGGCAAAGGTTTTAGTGAGTTTCTTGAAAGGAACTGAAGAGGAAATGTGCTTTTTTAGGGGCAGGTAGTGCTTAAACAGAGACCCTTGAGCCCAGGCACTTTCCCCTCTGGCTGTGGGGAAGTACAGCACTCCTTGACACTGAAAATTTCAGCTCCAGAAAGTTTAAAACATAAAAATGACATGAAAGCCATTGCCTTGTAGTTTGTTATGCCTTACTGAATCCTTACTGAATGTTGGAATTCTATAAAATCTCCCTGCTGACTTAAATCTACACAATTTTCTGTCTTCAGAGCTGTTATTTTGGCTAGTAATTACAGGTAATAGCTTAAAGGTAACTGGAGAGGAAGAGATAATCCAAAATGTGCCCAAACCACATTTTTAGGGAAAAAAATTCTACAAACTGAATGTATTCATTGAATGAATCAATTTTCATACATTCCTAATGCACTCCAAAATTGTGCTCATGATAAACAAGGAGTTTGATGAATTTTCTCAGCTGTCACTGACCTGTATTTTAATTTAAACATGTATATCTCATGCAAACTGCCTAAAAATTCTCCCAAACCCTTTACTTGTTGCTGTTTCCATGTTACTGGGCTTTACTTAACGCTAAAATGAAATTAATGGGTTCTGTAGCAGTGTAATGCTCTGCTTTGCATCCTTGTGTGGGCTGCAAGGAGCAGCAGGGGCATTCAAGCACTTTGGTCCTGATGCTTTGCTAAAACCTGACTTGATAGTTTAATTCCATGGATTAGATGGGTGTAGGATGGAGATCCCACCTTTCAAACAGGATTTAGGGTGATTTTTCCACGTGGTGCTGCTGGGGCTGCAGGAGGAGTTACCCAGACTTTATTGGTTCAGTTTTTCGGTTTTTCTTCCTTGTGAAAAGGGATTTTTCTTTCCTCTTTACTCTTTTCAGTATTACAAAAGATTGAACTTTTCACAGGTAGGTATAAGTAATCCCTATATAGAGTTGTTCTGCCTCTGAGTTTATTTTTAAAACATATTTCCTTCTGGATTTGTTGTGATTTTGCTTGTTTGGAGCTTGGACAATTTGCTAGAAGTCAAGAAGGAAAAACTAAGAGGAAAAGCTGATTTTCCCCAGTTTGGAGATGATGCTTCAAATAACTTTGATTTTTCCTATCAAGAGAATGCAAACATGAATATTTGGCCCCAAATGCTGTAACTTGCCTGTTTCACCTCTATTTTTCAGATTTCTGGGTCCTTGGCACTGTAAATTTTGGAGCTCAGCCTCCCTTTAGCATTTCCTCCTGTATTTAAGTGCATCCATGGGATTTACAGACAGTGAACCCTTACAAAACCCTCTTGCATGCAGTTAGATGTAAAGCAAGAAATTCAAATAAACAAAAATACTTTTTGGCATTTCCCTGAGGATATTACAAAACTGCTGGAAATTAAATACTGATTTTTTTTTCCTCTCTACTGTTTCCTTTTCTTCTTCAAGACCTCTTTTGCTTTCATGACTGTCCCTTTAGTAAATAAAAATTAGCATTTCTTACCCAACTTTGTTAATAGACATCTTTAAATTTTCCAAGGAGATGCTTCTTTACTTCAAATCACAAGCTGCTTGTGCAACAAATTTAGCTTCAGTTCTAGAAGTGAAAAATATGTTCAGGCTGTTAAGGCATCTAAAATTCTTACAAAAAAATTAGGCAAATTAACAAATCTTTGTAGAAAATATATATTGATATATTTTAGCTTTTGGAATGAATAGTAATTTACAGTTTTAACAGTATAAGAATCTGGTATATTTGCTAAATCAAAGCAAGTGATATATGTTAAATATATAAATTATCTGATGTTTTTTCAGATCAGTTCCTGAAAGTTATGGTTTGGGGGTTTTAAGAGTAGTTTTAGGGGTCTTTATATCAAGTAACATCAAGATTGCAAAAGAAACCACTGAGAAATGCAAAATTCAAGTTGCTTTAAAAAAATGAGAAAAATTGCAGTCCTTTCCTGCAAATCCAGCATAATCTAAGATTGGCGCATACAAAAGGCAATCTGTCGGATGGAACTTTTAATTTTTGCTGTGGGTTCTTGGAGCAGTGAGAACACCCAGGCAGAAAGATGCCATTCTCTCTACATTCCTTCATTAAGGGAAGAATTTTTTTTCCCAATATCCAATCTAAACATCCTCTGCTGCAGCTTGAGGTCATTTCTTGTCCCTTGTTCCTTGTCCCCTCCTGGCAGGAGCTGTGCAGAGCCACCAGGTCCCCTCTGATCCCCCTTTGCTCCAGGCTGAGCCCCTTCCCAGCTCCCTCAGCCCCTCCTGGTGCTCCAGACCCTTCCTCAATTCCTCCTAAATACATTAAGAGCAATAAATTTAAATATGTAAGAATTAAGACCTGAAATAAAGCAGAAACATGTATTGCTCACCTCTACAGATACACGTGGTCTTGCACACTGCTTAAAAAATAAAAGAGGGTCATGGAAGTGAAAAGTATCTTTTGTCATGATGATGATGATAATGTTGGATATTAATTCCTGAATGAGCTGAATCCCAAGAGTTCTGAATGTGCAATGTGCTCTAGGTTTTTAATTTTTCTTATAAGTATGGTGTGAAAAGGGCAGCTGTCTGTAATTTATAGGGAATGTTTCTGTGTGGTCTCGTTCTGTGCAAGGATGGTCCCTGTGCAGAACGAGTTTCAGCCTTCCTGGCTTCAGAAAATGATGTTTTGCAGAGTGAGATAAAGAATGAATTTGTTTACTGTTACATGGTAATTTACAGTTAAATTGGAAACTGCTGTTATTTGATTGGAAGTTAATAAAAGAGAATATTGCATACTCAAATGATCAGAAGAAACCAGAATTGAAACAAAGGGGGAAGCTCTGTATCTCTTTATACTCTGAGCTTCTGAAAAGGCTTTTAAAATATTCCATGAAATTAAAAGGAGATAAATCTTGCTACCCTGATAATTGCTAGCTTTTACAAACAATCTGGGAATACTAAACCCAAGGGACTTGATGGGGAGAAAGATGGTAAATATGCAATTTTCCTTTTGTTTACTGCCTATTTATTAATTTTCTTCGGTGCTTTGTACTTTCTGTTCTATTGATTAGCAAAAAGGCAGCTTTAGGGAGAGCACACTCTGTTCCTCTGGAAAAGGAGCCTGGCTGTGGCAGCATTCCAGAGGTGGGAGGCTGGAACTGGGCTGTGGGAGAGGACAGAAAGGAAGAACCAGCACCAAAAAATCTTTCACACCAAGATAAACTGAGACCCATAAAGTACTGAGGATGTAAAGGTTGGTGTAACCTTTAATAATTAAAAGGTGGTTTAGAAATTAATAACCTTTAATTATTAAAGGTGATTTGCTGAGCAGGGAGGTGGAGGAATTTATTATGACAGGACTGAATTTATTATGCCAGGGCTGGTGCAAGGAGCACACCTTGGATTTCACACCCTGCTGTATCGCACAGGAATTTATTTGCTTACAGATGTAAAACCATTCACCTGCTCTCCACAGTGGAATTTCCCATGCCATCTGCATTTCTAATCATGAAGGCACCAATTAGGTGGGAAAGCACCTAAAATCAGCTACTCCTGGTAAAATTCCCCAAAAGAAAAGAAGGATTTGATTGATCATTTGGTGTCATCTCTTGTTGTCAGGTGTTGTTTGTTGTTGCTTTCCACCCAAGCCACAGGTCCCTTTCTGTCTGTAGAATTTTGCAGCTGACAAATATAAATATAAATATAAATATAAATATAAATATAAATATAAATATAAATATAAATATAAATATAAATATATTGGTTTAGTTGAGGTGTTAGGGCATGGGATGGACTCGACGATCTTTAAGATCTCTTCCAACCTAGTAATTCTGTGAGTTCTGTGAAATAGAAGTAATAAAATAAATACAAAAATATAAAAAATAAAAGAAATATTAAAAAATATAAAATTTGCAAATTGCTGACTGGAAGGATTTCACATTTTATGGCTGTTACCTATATTTCACCCACATTTTGCTATGAATAAAATCACCCTGTACTATTCAGTAAGAACTTTTAATAGTGTTTTTATATTTATCTCTATATATTTATATATATATATATATATATTTATATGTTTTTTATTAGTTTTTACAGGATCTTTGGGTTTTGCTATCTTTGTTTCAGATACAGAATTGGGATTTTTTCCCCAGACATCTAGAAATCTCAAAGTTTAGCCATGTCTTAGATGGTAAGTCTGGTAGATAATATGTTCTTCTTAACTGTAGGAGTAAATTCCCTGGATACCTGTGCTTGTTTTAGTGGGAATAGTTAAGAAATTTGACACATGGTGTGGGTGAGGTGGCTGCTTGAAGTGACAGGGACACAGGTGGGTGCCCTGTGTGGATATTTCTATTTTCTATACTTTAAAGCCTGCCTAGGTTGGTCATGTTTGAGTTTATACACATGCCAAGTCTTACCTAGGCTGCTCCTGTTAAATTCAGATTTCCTGATATTGATAACAGACACTTTTTACTCATTTCATGTCACCTTTCACTACCCACAGTTTCACCTTGTGGTTTGCAGCAATTTGCAGAAGAAATCTGATAAACTGGGAGCATTCAAAAAGCAAACTGAGATCATGTGGCTGCTTCATATGGAGGTACCCCCTACTCTAGATACAAAAAATTAGTATTTTAAATACAGAAATATATAAAGTACATAAAAAACATCATTTTGGTTCCCCAAACCTTCTGTTGTGATTCTCCACACACAAAGCCCTGTTGCTGCTTCAAGAATTGAAATACATTTGTGAAGCTTTTCCTTTGCTATTGAGCACCAAACTGAGCTGGGGTTGATTTTGGTTTGCTCAGTTTCTCAGTAAAGATGAAGGTTGTGTTGCTGTCAGGGGGAATAACTGGGAAAATGAAACACAATGACACTCACAGATGTGAGTTTCTATCAATGCTTTTATTTTTGCTTAAGGAAACAAAAACCACAAGCAATGAGGAAACCATTAAAGGTGATAGTCCCTTCTCCCTCTGCTTCAGCTGATAATTAAAAATTGCTGTTTTCACAGGTGAAACTGTTCAGCAGTGCTACTGAGAAGGCACAGAAGAGATCAGGTGTAATCACAGAGCAGAGATGAACTTCTTTTTCTTTTTTTGGATAATCCAAGTCTATGTATTAAAATACACACTTTGATTTGGGAATTAAGGAACCTGGAGCAACGTTGTAGAAGTTTAATACAAAACAGTAGTAAATATGCAAAATACAGGTGATAAGCAGAGCAGTGAGGCAAAAGGAAATAATATAAAAGTTGATTTTTAAATGTAATTCTTTGTAATTCTTGGCTTCCCCCCAGCCCTGGGTGTAATGCACTGCCAGTCTAATCAGGACTACAATGAGATGGTGGAATTTAATTACCAAAGCATCAAAAAGGAGATGGCACAGGGAGGCCTGATATCTGCATTAATATGGACTGAGCAGGCTGTGTTTGAGGAAAATGAGGTTAGAACCACCACAGCTTGGTAATATACAGTACTTCTTCAGTGAGAGGACTTCTCCCAGGTGGATAGATCCTCTTTCAGCACAGAGATTTCTGGGAGATCTCAGACAGTGACATGAAAATTGAGATTACAGTACAGCTGCAGACACAGAGTGAGCCTTTGCTTACATACAGGTCACACTTTGTGTGCAGTATTGGGCATTTCACCCAGTTCCAGGAGAGATTTTGTCTTTTCACCCAGTTCCAGGAGAGATTTTGTCTTTTCACCCTGCCATATTTACTCAGAAGTTGGATAAGGACCATTGAGATGGAGCTGTTTACACATTTCCTTGATCTGCATCAGCACCCCTTAAAGAACAAAACTAAGAAATCTACATAGGACCAACAGAGCAGAATGATTCAAGTTCAGTGAAATATTACAAAAAAAAGGTTTCCTTTTTAGGAAAACTCAGCTATGGTAAAAATATCTACTACAGTGCACTGCACTGTAATAAATATTCAACATAAATTAATAATTTACAAGTACCTGAGCAAGTATACAGAGCACCATAGCACAGCACAGCACCAAAGGCAGTAGCTCAGAATTCTTAAAAATAATGCTGTTTTAAACATTAAAAATTCTAAGTATTGTCATAAAAATGAACTCCTGGAGTTGGAGATAGTGCAAACTTCTGTCTTCACTTTTTAAAATAAAGGTGTCAGGTTTTCTCCTCATTTCACATCCATAGTGTTGCTGGACCTGGATACCTGTGGTGGATGTTTGGGAGCAGGTCTGTTGGAAAGAAAGAAAACAGTAAATTGTTACTTATTCTCCATTTCTTTGGGTGCTCATCAATTTTGTACCTGATCAAAAATGTCACTAATGCTGCAGAATTCCAGGTAGAATTCCCCCAAAATCTGTAAGAGTCAGCTTGAAATGTTGTTGTTTTCAGAATATCTGACTAGAATGGACAGCCAGGAGTTTAATGAAAGTTTCTCTGTGTAGTATTTTTGCTAAAATATAGGAAATAATATTGGTTCTATTTTTAATGTTTCTGAGCACTTAAGTGCTTTACTGGTAGAATTCTTGTAGCTTAAAACACCAGTTTTATCTTCCTTAGAGCTCACTTTATTCACAGGAAACTGAGGAATATTGGGTAAGAAAACAGCATTGACTAAACTCACTAACATTGGTGTAGTTATTCCACTTTCTGATTATTTTTTTCAAATATACTTTATATTTTTGAAGTGCACAATTTTTATGCTTTTTGATAACATTTTCAGATGATTACAACTGATGTTTCCTTAGGAAATGGGTGATCATGAAATCACTTTTTTGGTGGCTGATTTTAACAGCGCTCAGTTCTTAGCCTAATTCAGATGGGGGGGACTGACTGAGGAGAAAATTCATTATTTATTGGTTAGTTTTAAATAGTTTTAGTTTTAAATATGCAGCCAGGTGTTTACAGTCAAGCCTTCACAGGTATTGTAAATCCTCATATTCTGTGGGAGTCAGAGCAACTGTGTTGGTGCACTCCCAGTGAGAAGCAGCATGATAAGTAAAATTAGAGATGGAAATTATGTTGGAAGTGGCTGATGCAGCAGCTCCTTGAGCCATTTTAGCCATGTTGCTGTGAAGTGCTAAAATCCAATTGTTGGGATTGATACCTTTTTGGGACTACCTAAAAACAGAGGCCAGACAAAATTAAGGGAATAAAAAGGGGTTATATTTATTAAAGGGTGTTCAGGTACATTTTGGGCAGACAAGGCCTCCCAGGAGCTACACCCAGAAATGGATGACGGGTCACAGGTTTTCATACTTTTATGAAAAAGGGAAAATTAAGGGAATAAAAAGGGGTTATGTTTACTGAAGGAACTTCAGGAGGTTATATTTATTGAAGGGCGTTCAGGTACATTTTGGGCAGATGAAGCTCCCTCAGTGACTACACCCAGAAACGGATGACGGGTCACAGGTTTTCACACTTTTTAAAGTTTGGTCCATTTGCATATTGGGGGTTAATCTTCCAATTACAGCTTCAGTTAATGAAGTAATTTACCTCAAATTTTCTCCCCCTAAAACTCACTTTTGTTTACACTTCTGGGCTCTGAGGCAGTGAGGTGTCCTTGATCGCCCGGCCTGGAGAAGAATTGTTGTGTCTGCCCAAAATGGGGAAGCAGCAGCTCACATGAATACGCAGTTTAGAGTCAAACGCTGCTGAACTGCAGGGCTACAAGCAGATGGAAAGCACAGCAGCTGCAATCCTGAGGCAGGAGGCTGAGCACTGACCTGGCAGGGCTGGCGTGGGGCACAGCCCGGGGCCGTCCGGCCGGGCCCTGGCGCGCTCGGCCCAGCGGGTCCGCGGGGAGAGGCTTCCGAGGGGCGCTGGGCTTGGGGGGCTCCTGCAGGGAACACCAGCTCCTGTCAGCTCTCACAGGGACATCACACCCTCCACCACACAGCCACAGCCCACATAAAGCCATAGAACAGGGGAGTCACACACTGGGCTGGCTTGGGATGGACCTTAAAGCCCACCCAGTGCCACCCCTGCCATGAACAGGGGCACATTCCACTGTCCCAGTGATGCCCTGGGAGGCTGCTGAGAACAGGGTTAAAGGAACAAAGAATAAAGGTTAAAAGAATAAAGGATTTAAAGGATTAAAGCAGGGATTTATTAAAAGGCCTTCACAGGATACACCTTGGGCAGTACAAGAGCCTGGCCATGGCTCCACTCAAGATGGACCCTGGGTCACGAGGTTTCACACATAAGTTATGGTCTGTTTCCATAATAGGGTTAATGTTGAAATGTTGTTGCTTTCAGAATATCTGACTGGAATGGACAGCCAGGAGTTTAATCAAAGTTTCTTTGTGCAGTATTTTTGCTAAAATATGTGAGACAATATTGATTCTGTTTCTAATGTAGATGGACCCAAGATGGACGGCGTGTCACAAATTTTCACACTTTTATAAGTTCTGCTCCATTTCCACACTGGGGTTAATTGTCCCATTCCAGCTCCAGGTTATGAAGTCCCATCCTCCCCAGTTTGCTTCCCTCAATTCCCTGTTGTTTGCACTTTTTGGGCCTGATGCTGCAGTTGTGTCCTTGGTTCTGGGCCTGGAAAAGGATTGTTCTGTGTGACTGAGCTGTGAGGAGAACTTGCTAACACTTTATTTGAAGTTCAGAGTTATACACTAATGCACTACAGGATCTGAAAAACCTGAAAGCTAAAACCTAAAGTATCACCAGGGTGCTCCAAGACCCATCCAACCTGGCCTTGGACACTTCCAGGAGGCAGCCACAACTCTGGGTAAAACTGACACCTCATCCTCCCTCACTATTTCTTTCTAACACCTAATCTAAACCTAAACTGAAGATATGTTATGAACAGATAAATTTAAATGAGTAAAAAGTAACCTTTTTTTTAATAAACGGGCACTCTAATTTTAAAGCAAAGATTTAATACTATATTTTCATGATTTTACAATTTTTGATTCCTTGCTCTAGAAACGCAGGGTGAATCTCTACTGGACTCAATGCTCACTTGGTGGTAAATGGAAACAGCAAAGATTCAACACATAACTTTGTAGAATTAGTTCTATAGAAAGGTGGGAATGCCTGACATGACTTTAAAATGGAAATTCAGATGGCCACAAAACCAAAGTGCCCCAGTCTGGTTTGGATTGGGAGCATCTGTGGATTTTTTTTGCTGTGCTTTCATTCAGTGGAATTAAAGGCTCCATTAATAAAGAACAGGAGTCATCTGCTGTCAGGCTGGGCCAGTGGCTCCCCTGGGTGGTCCCTGCAAACAGGGAAACTTGGCTGTTTGTGCTGTTTTGGGGAGCTGGGACACATTAAGTGCCTTGCTCAGGGCACACAAATCTCTCCAGTTTATCCCCAAACTCACTTCAGATCTTCCTATTACTGGAGCTGCATTGCCAAACTTTTCCCAAGGAATTTTATTCCTTATTTTTAGTTAATTATCATTGGTAAAATTAAAGGAAACAAGAAGAGCTTACAAGCATAATCTGATTAAAGATCCTTTGAAAGATGTGATCCAAGCAATCAGAGCATGAATTGCTCCTGAATAAAGTCCAACTTTTTATTATTTGTTTTGAGCATTCTTTTATTTTTTTACTTTTCATGGCAAATATTTGTTCTTTCAAGAAGGAAATGCAGATTGATTATCCACAGGCATTTTGATAAGAAGAAAATACATGAGCTTAAGTAAATCTCATATATAATAAGTTCAAATTTGCCACAAACAACATTTTAAAATTGCATATAATGTCCACCCTCTGTTTAATTCTCTGCATAACAAGTACTAGTATTGATGGGTACAGAGGCCCAACACCTGATTTATTTATTCATTCATTTCCCACTCAAAATGTCCTCAAGTTAAAATATCCTTAAGGAGGAAGCAGCCAAGTGTTCTGACAGACAGTGTAATGTGGTGGCAAGCTGCTAGGAAAGGGTAAATGAGAGAAAAAAATTAAAAAGGTAAATGAAAGAAAAAAAATTAAAAAAGGAGGGAACTGATAAAAATGGAGCTAGAGAATAAATGGTGGCTGAGATGAAGCAAAGTGGAGCAGCACTTGATAGAAAGGAGATGCCACCAGGAGCACACAACCCAAGGAACAGGGGAAAAGCTCTGTGAAGAAATAAATCCCATCCCCCAGACTGATTACAGGAGGGTCTTCTCTGTTCTTTCTGTGCCACAGGAGAATCCAAACTTTGTGTGTTAACTCATGTGGGGCCCTGCAGAGCCTTTGATGTGTGGGAATCTGCAGCACAGCTCAGGGCACCACCCCAGCTCTGCCTCCCTCATTCCTCTTCCTCCACTCCTTCCCCTACAAAGCTTCAGCCCTTCCTCACAAAGAGTTTATGGGTGGATTTCTTTGTCCACTTTATATCCACAACCTGGCATTTAATGCATTCAGGCCCTGCTTGGGGAAGTGTTGTTTTCAGTACTGGAATGGAAAACCACAATTTTCATACTGAGCAGCTCCAAAGATATCCAGGTGCATGAAATTCCAGGGTTTTTTTCACCGATTTTTAAAGAAGAAAATGAAAGCCCTCAGTGTCCACAGCCAGGCTGAGGTGTCACAGGAGAGATATTCCCAGCATAACTGGGGCAGAAGGAGCAGAGCTGAGCTGAGCTCAGTTTTATTGAGGAAAAAGTAAAACCACGTTTTTAGGTGGTAAAATTTTGAAGTAAAAGGGTTCTATTTCCTGGCATTAGGATGAGCTGTAAAATATGAGATATATTTTGGTAACAAGAAGATGAGAGTGTCACAGGCAGCAACTGAATGCTGAAAGCAACAAAATCGAGGGGAAGAGATCAAATCCAATGTCTGGACTGAACCCGTGGCCAGGATAAACCTGCACTGTTCCCTTGATTCACATGGGGCTCTGCTGATTTATCCTGACTGTGAACGTGGCCCATAAATAAAGCCTGTTTGCCTTGCAAGTGCATCTGAAAGAAGGAAAAGCAGTTTTTCAGTCAAAAGATAATTAAATATTAAACTTGGCAAGAGCTAATTTGCTGAGGATTTTTTGTTTGGTTGATTGGTTTGGTTTATTTTGTGTTGTCTTTGTTTTTTAACTATTTTACATACTGAAGGAAATTTTATATAATGTACAGCACCATCCTGCAGCACTGAGCATCTGGGTGATATCCTGCATGTAGCAATGGTTTTTCAAGTCCTTCCTCTTGCTGACCCTCTGGATGTGCTTCCAGAGAGAGCTGAAGCAATACATGAAGTAGTATCTATATTTATTATCCCAAACTCTTTTAAAGCTAATTTACTTCCAAGATTTGAGGGAAAAAAATAACTTAGGAATGAAAGATTTTCTCCCCACACAGTGTTTTTTTGGTCCTTCTGATATAAAAAGTAGCTGTTTCTCACAATATTGAGTTTATGATATAATTTTGAAAGAATCCATTCTTGCTCGTTCTTTAGGCTGCCTCGAGCTGATCCCCTGTTTGTGCTGCATGCAGAGACTGAAAATGGTGAAATGATATTTTGCTTGATGAAGGAGCTGTCACAATGACTTTGAGCTGCCAAGCTGAGAAGCTTTTTGGCAGTTTCAGCTCTGTCAGTCGTTGCCAGTGGTAGCACTGCAGGTCTGGCATTCCACCTGGCACTCGGGGTGACATTTGGAGCACAAGGATTTAGGAACACGAGCTCCAGGGGAGCACTGGGCTGTGCACTGAGGCTGGGGCAGGTGCAGCATGAGAATGACAAATGGATCCTTTTCCTTTCCTTGGAAAGCCTTTTCTCCATCCATATTCTGCTTAAGAAGCAGAAAAGCACTTGCACTTGAAATCTTCCCTATGACCACTGTGAATTTTGCAGAATGTTAGAGAATACAAGAAAATGAACAACGAGACCACTGGAGCTAAAGACAAGCAAGAGGAATCAATATTGCTTCTGACTCCCTACAAAATTTATTTTAGAAAGAATCAGTGTTCCTTACTCTTCTGGAAAGGAAAATGACTGGGAACATGGAAAAGGGAAGATAAAAAAGCAAATAAAACACAGATTGCACTTGTAAAAGTTGGTCTAACCTGAGTGATACAATGTTCAGGCTTAGAAAAATTATATATAGAAACACTTTATTTGCTGCCATAATGGCAGGGACACCTTCCACTGTCCCAGGCTGCTCCAAGCCCTGTCCAACCTGGCCTTGGGCATTTCCAGGGATCCAGGGCAGCCATAGCTGCTCTGGGCACCCTGACAACTTCTCTGGGCAGCCTCTCTCATCCCTCTTTGTTTCTGATATTTTTCCAATCCCTTTTCAAAGCTCTGCACTCCAGTACTGTCTCTCAGAGCTCTCTCCTCCTATCCAGCACCAGGAAAGGGTCTCGAGCAGCTCTCAGGGCTCCTGCAGGTGAGAGCCTGGTGTTAACAACTTTATTTTAACTTTTAATTAACTTTTTTTAAATTTAACTTTTAATTCACTTTATCTTAACCTCATAGCACACCCAGATCAGGAACAGCCTGGGTGCTTTGCTTAGAAACAGTCACTCCAAAGTGCCACCAAAAGGGAGCAGCCAGTGACAAGAAAAGGCACTGTTTAACACAGACAGCTTCATCTACCCTGTCTGTCGCCCTCAGATGCATCTTGATCAAAAATAAAAAATAAAAAATATTTACCATCTCTACTTAAACACTGCAGTGAAAGGTGGGTCTGCATGAAATAGTGTTCTTTGGGTCTGTGCTGTGGAAAAACAGACTGTGCTTCATGCAGCCCTTGGCAGGGCAGAAACTCATCAAGCTAAGACACCTTTTGCTCTTGCACATCACATCTGCAACGTGACTCCCTAAACTCCCTCTCTGTGCTTGGCAGCTCACTAAAAAACTGTGCAGCTCTCCTCTGCCTGGGCAGCTGCAGAGACGTGTTTGCCTCTAATGCGTTGTTCTGTTGTCTTTTGAGTGGTGAAGGCAGAGTTCAGCATCCAAAATTTTAGGATCACAGCCCCACTTGCCACAAGGCAATTTTTCTACAGCACAGTTCTAAACTCACACAAAACATAAAGGAAATACTGTGGGAAAAGGGCAGCAGGAAAGATGGGAAAACACTTCATTTCTCCAGACACTCATAGAGTAAATATTACATGGAAGAGAATCAATGGTTACCTGGGAGAACCTCAGTGAAGGATTAGCTGGCAGGGGTCTCTCAGGCCCAGCTTGGTGGCCTGGCAGCTGGGGAAGGGGTGGCAGGACCCTCTGGGGTGTTTTTAGTGGTGGCACCTCGTGTGTCTTCACAGGGTCGCTGATGTCGATGATCTGATACGGCAGCGGCCGCCGGGGGCCGTCCCTCTGGGAGAAAACATCCACCAAAGTTATAAATTCAATAATCCAACCAAAGTTATACATTCCAGTCCTCCACCAAAGTTATACATTTCAATAATCCAACCAAAGTTATACATTTCAGTTCTCCACCAAAGTTATACATTTCAATAATCCAACCAAAGTTATAAATTCAATAATCCAACCAAAGTTATACATTTCAGTCCTCCACCAAAGTTATACATTTAAATCATCCACCAAAGTTATAAATTCAATAATCCAACCAAAGTTATACATTTCAGTCCTCCACCAAAGTTATACATTTAAATCATCCACCAAAGTTATAAATTCAATAATCCAACCAAAGTTATACATTTCAATAATCCAACCAAAGTTATACATTTCAGTCTTCCACCAAAGTTATAAATTCAATAATCCAACCAAAATTATACATTTCAATAATCCAACCAAAGTTATAAATTCAATAATCCAACCAAAATTAAACATTTCTATCTTCCACCAAAGTTATAAATTCAATAATCCAACCAAAGTTATACATTTCAGTCCTCCACCAAAGTTATACATTTAAATCATCCACCAAAGTTATAAATTCAGTAATCCAACCAAAGTTATACATTTCAATAATCCAACCAAAGTTATACATTTCAGTCTTCCACCAAAGTTATAAATTCAATAATCCAACCAAAATTATACATTTCAATAATCCAACCAAAGTTATAAATTCAATAATCCAACCAAAATTAAACATTTCTATCTTCCACCAAAGTTATAAATTCAATAATCCAACCAAAGTTATACATTTCAGTCCTCCACCAAAGTTATACATTTAAATCATCCACCAAAGTTATAAATTCAATAATCCAACCAAAGTTATACATTTCAATAATCCAACCAAAAGTTACACATTTCAGCCATTCACCAAAGTTACATATTTCAATAATCCAACCAAAGTCATACATTTCAATCTTCCAGCAAAGAAAGTTACGGTTGAAAGTTATACATTTCAACCATCCAGCCAAAGTTATACATTCCAATCATCCACCAAAGTTATATGTTTCAATCATCCAACCTAAGTTATACACTTCAATCTTCCACCAAAGTTATATATTTCAGCCAGCCAACCAAAGTTACACATTTCAATCTTCCACCAAAGTTATATGTTTCAACCATCCACCAAAGTTACACATTTTAGCGTTAACAAAAGTTACACATTTACACAAATCTTCCACCAAAGTTACATATTTCAGTAATCCAACCAAAGTCACACATTTCAAGAGCTGGCACAGAATCACAGGATGGTTTGGTCAGCAGGGATCTGAAGGACCAGCATGCACCAGCCCCTGGCCATGATCATGGACACTCCCACCAGGGAGCTGCAAGCCCCATCAAACCTGGCCTATTGCTACTTTAAAATCCATGGGAGTCCCTTGCTTTTCTCTCCTAGAGACAAAACTATTTATTTTTCTGTTCTGGACAGCTCCACCTGTATTCAACGTGGAAGCCATAAATGAATTTTGAAGCCTACATCCTCTCCCATTTTACTTAATGTTAGTCCTACATGATATTAAGTTCATATAATTATTGTATTATAATAAATCACTTAATTGAGATCCAAAATACATGAGACCTTTATTTTGTTTTCCCCCACTTTTAAAAAAAAATTATTTAGGGACTCACTTTTTGTATGGCTGTATTTTGTGGCTTCACAATGAGGTTTTTAGTAACACATGTGGTATGAACATGATTTGGCTCAGATGAACTGGAAGGTCTTGGTGGACTCACAGACCTGCAATACAAACATTTAATTGTTGAACACAACGTTCTGCTTTGTAACATTTTCTTAAACAGGAGCCTCTTTTCAGGATGGGATTTTGCAAGGACTTTCTGCCTGGTTATAGTAAACAAGGAAAGTAAAAATTGTCTAGCACTCCTGCAAGAATAAAAATAAATATTGATTTTTTAGAAACCAGTAGTCTGTTAAATTAGCTTCTGCAATCTGTGGAAATGCAGCTTTGTAACACCCAGGAGACTATTCTAATGAATCTAACATTTAAACAGTAATGACCTCAAATAGGAAAGTTTCAGCTCACTCAGCTGAGTTTAGATAAAAGGCCATGCAGTGTAATGAAACTGTTTCAGGCAAATGAAAATAAAGGCAATACATTTCCATCGCAGCTTAATTTTTCATCCCAAAAAGAAAGAGGGATATATTCAAACCAATACCTGTGTTATTCACTGCCTATCAATGAAATTAAACCAACCCAGGGAAAACACTGCTGATAATGGTGAATATTTTTTGTCAAGGCTGGCTCTTCCTAATACATTCACAGTGATGAGAATTGCTGTGTTTACTGCTTCCTTTCCTTAATATCTACTGGAATATAATTAGGGAAAATGGGCATACCTTAATTTCTCTATTGTTGTCTTCTTGCTTGTAAACAACCACATCATGAAAGTCTTCCTTTTGAGGTACATGATTGATCCAGCAAAAATAAGGCACAGGATGGTTATCAACACTCCTATGGTCAAACTCTTATTGTCTGCAAAAAAAAAATCACACGGAGTTAACTTCTTCCTAGGGCCTGCTCACTGCCTGGCCAGGTTTTTTTGCTATCTTCAAAAAACAAAAATCTTTCAGCAGTGAAATCATGATGGGAAGCTTTGTCATGGAAATAACCATGCTGTCATAATTTCAGTATTGCCACCCACTGCAGCATCTGGCATGCAGAGGAGAGATCCATTTTGGTTTACAGCAGTATTGTTCATATGAAAGCAGACATTATTTCCCATTGAGATTTACTTTGTACATCCACTTGTGAGCAGACTGCTTGTCCTGTCATGTCCTCAGACATAAACCAGAAACATCTCTTTGAGGTCACTAATATTCCAACACTCTGGGGAAAAACTGGCAAGGAATAATGAAATCCTGTAAAATTAACAATGTGGAGAAACAATTCTTTCTGAGGTTGACCAGTTTCCACTCTTTCTCCTGTAAAAAATTTCAGGTGGAGCCTGAATTCCCACTGACCTGCCTGTCTGATGGGCCCACTGTCCACGCTGCCACCAAAGCCTGGCTTGTCACAGAAGGGGGGGGCCCAGTCAGCCTCACAGTGACAGTTCTTTTTGTTGTTGCAGACCTGCAAAACAAGACAAATGGCTTAACATAAAAAACACCCGAGAGCAGCCCCGGCTGATAAGGGCTCCTAATCAGACAGTGACACATCAGAGAGGAATAAAGCTTGGAGAAGAAAGGAGATGTGCTGATAGCTGCCCGCTGCACACTGAGGTGGCAAAGAGCAACTCGCCACGGAGGAAGAGGGATCCTAAAAACCATTATTTCTTTGGCAGGAAATCGTTGGAGTTGCCCCAGCTGACAACATCAATAACATGAGGATAATCAGACACCTCTTAAGTCCTGTTCTCTGTTTGCTTCCAGCAGCAGCAGCAGCATTATCTGCCTGGTCACTTCAGCTCCTCCTGCCCGCACAGGAGCAGCAGAGCTTTGTCAGCCTCAGGTATTACTGAGGGGGTACTGGGGACAGCCAAAGGCATGAAAAGACTATTGATTATTAGAAATCTACAGTTCTTATAGAAACAATGATGGACCTAAGACCTTTAGGAATCTTCTCTCACACTATTGGTGAATATGAGTGGCACACTCTAGAAAACCGTATCTATAAACAATGGTTACAGAAAGAGAGATAATAATTGTTTGAATCATTTTGTTTAAGTTTCTCTCAGCTTCTACACAGCTTCCCAGGATTTTCCTGGGAGAGCCATGTCTCTCTCTGTTCAGAAGAGATGTAATTACTACACCCCGAGCTCTCCTCTCCACGAGGCCTTGCACTGAGCCCAGTGTGGATTTCTCCATGGCTCCAAGATGAACAGTTCCTGAGTAAGCTGTGAAATGGGCTCAGGGCTGAGGAAACCCTCGGGGAGCTTTGATACCTGTCCTGGGTTCACTATATGATGCTTTTATCCCCAGTTGTCTCGTTCTGTTTATGCTGACTAATAAATGAGTTTTCAGTAAGACACCAATCAGTTCACAGGAGTTTGGGTTATTCTGAGCATGCAATATTCTGGCCAGGTCAGCCTGGCAGGCTTTCAGAAACCCTGTGCTCCCTGTGTCTGCAGAGCACTAAAATATTCAGAGAGCTCAGACTGGCTGTGGTCATGTAAAATTAAAAAAAAAAAAAAAGATCTACATTTCAAAGGCAGCAAGATAATTAAAAATATACTTTGTTATACACTTTGTTAAGTATTATTTTTTAAATTAAAGCACTGCAGGAGTTCCCATTTACAATTCCACGAGGTCAGTTTTGCCACTGAGGAGTCACCAGAGGTTCTTGTTTGTACAGACATAAAAAATGCCAGTCCAAGCCTCTGCTCATTCCATCCTCAATGATAAGAGGCAGCACCATCAACACTGCTCAGTTTTGCAAATTCAGGGTGATAAAATAAGTTAAAGCAAATTAAAATCCTTCCTTAGAGAGGACAGTGAATTTCTATGGCTCTTCCAATGAGGCTGCCACAGCTTTTCAGAGAAACAAACAGCTCATCAGCACATCAAGGTTAATAAGGCAAAGCTTGACATAATTAACATTATCATAATATAAACTGGGTTTCAAACCACTGATATTATTAAATGATATCATCACATTTTTCATTCTGTGCCACTTTCATGCCACAAAACTCATCAATATGGTTTTACTTTTTAAAATGTTTTTGGAAATGCTGTTTCATTTGCCTCTCAATCCAAACATTTCTAATGCTCAATTCAAAAATTTTTACTTCTTTGTATCTATGGAGAAACTGCATTTTTGATTTTTAATAGGAATTCATGATGGAGGGTCAGACTTCAAATTGCTTTGAGGATTACAAGATTCCTTTGCATCACAGGCTCTCAATTAAGAACAAGATAATTACTGCCTGATAAACATTTCTTTGTCAAATAAAAACAATTTCCTGTAAGTCATAATGGAAATGGAAATACATAATAAAATGTATTGCAGTGACTCTGGCTGATCTATTGCAGGCAATTATAGATCTCAAAGCCATTACAGAAAGGGATCTCTTGTCCAGTGGTCATTGAGGGATTGTAAAAAATGTTTTCCTAGGATGCTTACCCCCCGTCCATGGCACTTGGTGGCACATTTATGGACCCCAAAAACACTGGTGTTCTGGCACCGCCGGTTCAGGCAAATCTGCAAAATAAATAAAAAGGATTTTGAACAGGGACAGAGCTGCTGGGGCTCCCAGGGCATCCTATCCCATCTTTCAGCAGTTAAACATTCCCAACACACAATTATGTATCATTATATGGCCACAAAGGACACCAGGATTGGGTGTCTTCTTCTTATTTCCCTCAGCTCCTTTTAAATCTTTGAAATCCAAATCTGAGCAAGTTTAATTCTGCTCTCCTGGCCAGCCCTGGCTCCACACACACTTCACAGTGTGAGCTGGTGCAAGCAAACCCTCACTGATCCATTTAGGTGGAACTAGTGGGGAGACCCTGGGGTTTGGGAGGTTTTTAAGCCAATTTAAAAATCAGTAATTTCTATTTTTTTTCAGGGCTAGGAGTGCACTGAGCAGGATTCCTTCAGGTTCCTGCTCTGAATGCCTTCCTGTGCTCACCACAGCAGGTGATTCCTCAAGCAAAGCTTTGGATCCTCATGGTGTAAATTATCAGAGTTTTGTTTCTATCAATAGTGAAATATTTTTCATTCCACTACAGAATGTGGACCCAGAGTAAGTGAATACTTAAGTGAGGTCATTGATTTTTATGGGCTCATCAGTGTTTTCCAGGAAAACCAAGATCTTTCTAAGTTTTTCCACATTAAATTTTATTTTTTGGTTTTAAATATAAACCAACCCTATTTAACATTTAATATTTATAGGAAATGGAAGTCAACAAATAGCATATGCAGAGGAATAAAATTCAATATTTTTTTTTTGTTTTCCAGTCATTGCAGATAAACTTTACGCTGCCAATGGAGCTGAAAATTGAGGTTAAGCAAGATTAGTGCTGAGCAATAATAACATCAAACAACCACACAAGTGATGAGCACATCAGTAATGAGAAGTTACCCTACTCCAAACAGAAAAAAGAAGAAATTAGGACTGGAATAACTGTTCCTATGCTATGTTGACAACAAAAAAGGTCAAAAAGCCCCACACTGCACATTTTGCTCATGTTTAACTGCAGTGCAGTTCAGTAGTACTAAAAGTCAGTCACAATAATTAGCATTAAGCTGGGAATGGTGTTGAAGGAGGCGACAGGGATGCTTAATCAGGGCACTTATCCCCTGGGGAGAAGGAAAAATGGAAAGGAAATTAGAGTGAATTGGCATCAACATGCAGGCATGGAGAGAATATGGTCTGATTACAGCACTATTCACAATTCAAATATTCACAGTGCAGCAGCTCCCAGAATTCTGATCACATTAAAATGGCTGCGTTTCAAATTGTGCATCTCCAGTTGAGAAAACCCAAGAATATTTAAATTCATATTCTTAATCCATAATACAAATGCACTAATGTCCTCAAAGTAAAACATACAATTTCAGAAGTATTAGCCTGTGTATTCTATAGTGTGGATGTGTATGATTAGATAGATTAGAAAGATTAAATGCTCATTAGTAAAACATAATGGGGTGCTTTCTCAGCGCTGAGTTGCCTTTGAAAAGACTTTTTAGAACAGATTGACTTAGAAATGTTGTAAGGGTTGTTTTCCTGTAGCAGAGCTGTGGTTTCACTGGGGATGGATTTCAAACCTGCTCCCAGCACAGTGAGATAATCCAACGTAATTCAAACACTTTCAGAAATTCAGAGGCTTACTTCAATTTACCACAAATTATCAAAGCACTTGTTTTTCCTCCTTTTTGCAAGCAATCCACTGAGGGTATGGAAACCTCCTTCATTTCAATAGCTCTTGGACTGCTTTCCATTCCTCCTCCCCCTGTAAACTCATGGCTGCCTCCCATCTTTCTCAGTTGCTTTCCTCACAAAGGAAAAACTTAGAATGAGTTTTTTCACAGCCATGTGAAATCTGGGCTGCGTTTGCAGTGGGTAATTCACAAAGTTTGCAAAACACAAACACTAAAATCAGTTTTGGTGGCTGAGCATCAATGGGTTTATAGTTTTCTAAGAGTGCATACAGAGATAGGGTTTCCAGCATGAAAAAAAGAAGTGAGGAGTCATAATCAGAAGATAAAATACATTTTGAAACCTCAAATGAAGTTAATGACAATTTTGCAATGCCAGAGCTGCTGGGAAAGGGAACACATGGAGCTCAGGAATTCATTAATAAGCCTGTAATGTATTTTGCTGTACTTATTTTGCAGGAAACCTCAAGCCTCCATGGGCAGATACTTGGGACTGTCTTCAAAAAATCAGTCATAAACTTAAGCAACTTCCAATGCCCAGAATCCCAGGATGGTTTGGGTTGGAAAGGACTTTAATGCTCATCCATTTCCAACCCCCTGCCATGGCCAGGGACACCTTCCACCAGATCAGGTTGCTCAAATTTGCATCTGAAAATCCATAACCCAGAACAGTGGCCAGAAGGGAGCAAAATTTGTTTCAGTCTCAGCATGAGAAGCAATTATTTTGTGGGGGGAAAAAAAAAAAAAATCCAAAGAAAAAAGAAGTACAGAACACTTGGCAGAATGATAGCAGCGATGTTCCCTTGTCTGGGAGCATTCCAGAATCTTACTTTTCCATCTCCACACTTGGTTCCTGCCAGCACCAGCCCAGGGTCAGGCATATCATCCCCCAGGTACACGTGGGTGCCACGGCACAGGATCTTGCCCCCCTCCTGCAGCGGGATGTTGGTTTCTATGGACACTGCGTTGGTACCGATGACGGGTCGGTTTGCTCCTCCTTGACACTGGATTTTTCCACACTTCGCGTCCCTGACGGAAATAAACAGAACACAAGCAGGGATGAGGTGAATCGTTTGAAATGTTCCAAGCCCTCTGCCAGCACCTGTTGCTGTGCTTGCAGGGAGAGGCCCTACCTGGGTTCACATTTGGCAAAGGAGCTCTTGGAGTCCTTCCCGCAGTTGCCGTAAGGGTCTCCGGCAGAATTGACTCTCTCAAAGCAGATCCCAGGAGCGGGTTTTGCACCTGAAACAAAACCTAATCAGAACTCTCATCTCATACAAGGTGTTTTTAATAATTTCCTTTGAGCTCTGCTGGTGCTTTAGGGGAAAGGGGGATGTGAGCTGAATGTTGATGAGGCAACAAAACAGCGGTGCTGGATGCGCATGCTAATGGAAGAGTTTGGATGGGTGGGATTGCCAGTGTTTGTCTCTGAGCAACAGGCAGTGCAGAACTCCTTCTCCTCCAGGATTTCTCAGCTCATAGCCCTCTTGTCAATCCTCCTAGGAAATACGGATTCCTAGGAAATACAATTCCAGCTGGAAAGTTGACTATCTTCTTTTGCAGGAGTCCACGCTCTAGTGAGACCCCAAAGAAAATTCTTTTCAAGAAAGGCCTGTTTGACTGCAACTGAGAACAAGCCAACAGAGAAAATCCAGTTGTAAACTGGGTGTAAAGATGTGAGGACCTGGCATGGCAAAGGGAAATGTGCTGCTATTAACACGGGCTGAAGGAATGGGGAGAGGGAAGGATCCCATCCCACCTTAGCCCTCAGGACATCCACTCCTGGGAGGAAAGACTGACATGGACCAAGGGGCATTTCTGCCATGGTGGTACAAGTGGGAATCTGGGAGTTCAAACAGCATCTGGCTCTTATCTACTGTGATCTTTTCTGATAGAGACATATCCTAGTGGCAAAGGAACTTCCCTGGTGGGAGCAGGGCTGGAAAAGCTTGTGCAGGCAGTTTATTCATCCCTGCACTTCAGAAGTTCAAGGGCACTATTAGAACATCTCTTCTACTGTTTTATACACAAAATCTCCTGCTCATCTCCCTCCAGATTATTAACCAATTATAGAATATCTTCTAGGGGAAAATGCATCTGTTCATCTAGAATGTTAAAGAGGTGAAGGATCTGCTTCCCTGGTTTGACTGCTGCAACAATTCATTAGTCAGTGTACTGGAATTTAATCCCTCTGTTCTACAGTGAAGTGTGGCTTTCATTTCCAGCCAATAATTGCTGCTTCTTGCAAGATTAAGAGGCCCTTTGTTAGGGCTCTTTACTACTCTGTATTTTCTTTCCATGAAAATAATTAAGAGCACCATCAAGTCACCACCATTTCAACTGCTCCAAGAGGGAGACTGGCTTTGAGCAGCAGAGAAGAAACTCTGGCTAAAACTGAGATCAGAGACCTGCTACCTCATTTCTGTGCTTCTGACACATCAGCCAAACCAAAGCAAAAAGAACTTGGCAGCAAGTGATGTGATAGCCCAAAGGCTGAGAATATCTCATTTCTACAGCACTCCTGATCTTTACCAGACACAGAACATTTCAACTAATGCTACATTTTGTCAAATGTTTTGAGTCACTTCCAAGTGTGTATGCCTCTAACTGTGGGTAAAACATTGCATTTATTTAAGCCAGACTGAAGATTTCATTTGAAAGCCTTCAAAGAGGAAAATGTTCTTTTTTTTTCTTTTATTTAAAAGAAAAAGGGGGTCAGATTCCTGAAGAAGAAAATACAAATATGACTGTAACACTTCCAGCCAGTGTGGATCTTTTCACTAAAAACTCAGAGATTAAAACTTCAATTAATTATCTGCATTTCATAGTCAGAAGCTTGACTAATACTATATACTGCTGAACAGCAATCTAATGCTATTAAGGACAAAATATTAAAATTTGGAGAGGCTTAAGATGGCACCCTCTTTTCCTTCTAACATTTTACATGCTGAAACTGGAAAATTCAGCAAGAAAGGCACAGAAGGAACAGAATATGAGCTGATGGTTCCCTGGAGAGAAGGACAAGAGCTTGAAATTCTTTGGAAGATTACGTTCAAGCTTGCTGAGTTCAGAATATTTTTTCAACTCTGGAACTCCTAAAAGGGACTCACACAGGATTCTTTAAATTCTTTTTCATTAGAGTTCAAGCAATAATAATAATAATAATAAAAAAAATCTACAAAACCATCCAGATGAGGCACTGTGCAGAAAAAGCAAAAGCTAAATTTCCATTTTCAGCATGTGGATCTCTCCTCATCTTTCCAGGGGGGGCACACTCAGCGTTCAGCTTGAGACAAACATTATGATGTGCATATTCCACAGCAGCTTTGGAAGGGCTGGGGAGGGAAGAAACGTTCTGGGAGCAAGAGGTCAAGGAAACCTGTTTTTTTCTAAACCTGCTTTTTCCAAAACTGCTTTTTTTAAAACTGCTTTTTCTCCCACATGCGCAAGAGCAGCTTGTGCAGCCCTGGTTGTGTGCAAGTGCTCTGGGTGCTGTTTTTGGCCAGGAGCCTCAGCCCAGCTCAGCTGCTGCCATGGAACTGAGTGGCTGGATGCTCCCTTGGCTGGATGCTCCCTTGGCTGCTCCCTTGGAGCTGTGGCAGCACAGCCCAGAGCCAGACACGCAGTGCCCTCAGTGCTGTCCCCTCCCAAAGCTGCCACAAGCCAAACGAATGCTCATGTCCTGTGCTCTGATTGCAAGGGATGTAACTAAGGCTTATTCTAAAAATGGTTTTAAAAGGGAATGCACTCACTGAACACAGAGAGAGTTTAAGGTGTTTCTCTTTCACCTGGTGGAAGTTTTTTTTGGTGTGGCTGATTTTTTTCCTGAATTCAGCAGCCTGGCATTGCGGAGATGATGGAAAGCAGCCCCCAGGAAGGAAAACACATCTGCAGGGCTCAGACACTGAGCTTTAACTCCAGCTAATAACACTTGACAAGAAAAAGGATCTCGTGGAGCACAAAAAGCCACTCCCCTGCCAGGCTGGGAGCAGTCTGTGTGTGGAAACACCTGGTACCCAATGATCATCTGCAGCCTGGAAACCAAAATCCAGCTTCAATTTCTGCCCTTGGTTTCCAACCAAGGCATGCTGTTGCTTGGGATTCAGGCGGCTGCTCCCTCTCCCCACTGGCTTCTCACAATATTTGTACTTTTTTATGGATGAAAACATATCAGGATGTGAGATGCTGAACAGATGGAGCTACCAAGTTAAAAGGAGGTTTTCAGAGGATGCTTAAGGAAGAGAATTGCAATGTTGTGTTTCTGGAGGAAACCCATTTATCATGAGTGCACCACATAAACTGAAGCAGAAAGTCCTGTCTTCCTCTATTTTCTACCTCTGCAGGCAGAGGCAAAATGATTTGTGAAGGATTTCTGGGGGTTATTAAGTGGTGTGAGCTGGATGAGCAGAGTTTATTTCACTTTGCTATTGGTAATTATAGTATCATGACCCTGTAATTAAGGTCCTGTCAGCCCTTCCATGCCAAGCCTCATTCAAGGGATTAAATCAGCCCCTGGAAGCTGCAGAAGGTCAGAGCTCACCCCTGCAGCTGGCAGCCTGGAGATTGTTGGGGTTTTTCCTTCAAAAGTGTATATTGATGAGCTCACTTCTTTCCATAGGCAGTTGCAAAAAAAAATAAAATAATAAAAAAAGAGAAGTTGCAGGGCACAGAAATGCTGTGTCATTTCAGACCTGCTGCCATAGGAAAACACCAAAAGAGTCTCTTGAAAGGAATGAGGGAAATTTCTGACCATGGTGCTGATTCCATGAACACGAGAAACATCCTCTGTCAGGCTGACAGCAGAAAAGGAAGATATTTCAGTCCAGCTCCCAGCTGTCTGTGGGTGGGGAGAGAGGAAAAAACAACCTCTGAGTAACAGGCTGGAGTTGTGTGGCTCAGGCTGTGTCAGCCAGCACCACGAGTAACTGTGCAAATAAATATAAACATAAAACCCACAGTTCTCTGTCGTGTGATCTGGGTTTCAGATCATTAACTTTGTTTTTGCTGCAAAGCAAAAGCTCCACGAGCTGCCCTTGGCCTCTCTCCCCACCCTGGTCATCCCTGTTCTGTCTGGACAAGAGCAAGATGGAGTTGAGCATTTTTTTGCCTTTAAGGAGGATGATGTCACCACCCCTGAGAATATTATTTAATATCTTTCCCATCTCCAGAAGAAAAAGGCCCGGCCATAAATCTGTGATGGTCGAAATAGTTTTCACTAGATTTCACTGAAATCAGGAAATTGCAGTGCTTGGACAATTAGCATTTTTTCAGCAGTGGTTGGGTCAGATATCTGAGGTGGGCAGCCCATTTATTTTGTGTCTGTAGGGATCTACCTGGCAAAACCTGCAAAGTTCTCACTCAGTAACAAATATTGACATCCAAATTAAGAATGTTCCTGCCTAAACAAATGGCCATGTCCATGCAACACATTTAAATGTGTTCTAATTATTAAATCAATGCCTGCCGTTGGCTCCCCAAAATCATTGCTTTTTCCCCACTTGGGGAAATACAGGAAAACAAACTGACAAACTTCCCTAAAGAATCATTTTCTTGTCAACGCAGAAAAAGCCATGAGTTTGAAGTTGAGAATCTTCTGTTCCTTGGTAATCAATGATTTCTCTGCCTTGAGCAGCTCTATCTGTGTGCCTGTATCTCCTGGAAATGCCACCACACAAAGCATCACCACTGATGTCACTGCTATCAATAGGTCAGATCAGTGCAATCTGATAATTCTGAATATGGACCAAAAAAAGGTCATCAGCAGTTCCTGCTCCCCAAAGATAAAAATGACATTAATTATGGTGAGAAAGAAGATGGAGAGAGAGGATGGAGAGCTCTGGGAGCAGACTGGAATCAACCTGGGCTCTGAGAGGAACTCATGGCTATTTTAGAGATTGTCCCAGGAGCTCCTCCCTTCTCCTTCCCACCAAGCTTTCCACACATATAAGAAAGAGCAAAATAAAAAAAAAAAAATTCCTCTATTTTATCTGAACCACTGTGTTGAGAGAAACAAAAACAACCCCAAGGAAATGCAAGTGCTTTTCTGGAAACAGGTTCCTACTGCTCAGCCTAATGTAAACAAGCTCTGACAGTGTTCATCATTTTCCTCTAAATAGATCTAAAAACATGAAGATTGACATTTATCATTGGGCTTCTGGACATCTGTAACCTGATGAATAAAGAAAGATGTACAAGGGAAGACATTAATAAGGAATTCAATATACCAAGTATTATTTTAGGAAAAGTTATTGTATTTTGTTCTGCATGGATTCCTCCTACTGGGAAGAAGAAAATAAGGCGAGAATGAAAATGAATTGTAATATGATTTTTCTTTAGAGGGGGAATTTTTTTTTTAAACACAAAACTACTTCAACACAGGCACTTAAAAACAGTTCTGATCAGACACAACAACCTGGTAAAAGGTTCCAGTGTATATTTTTGATACAAAGTCCAGAGACAGCATCTTAGAATGTCAAATCTCTCTTTGTGCTGCAGGCAAGTCTGGAAAAACATGTAGTTTTTTAATCTGCACCATGATCTGTACAATTTTTCCAACTGCATGAGCCACCCACCTCTCTTCTCATTCCACCCCAGATCTGCCAGCTCACACTTCAGCCAGATGTGTGACAGAGCAGTGGATATTCACATCCCTAGTCTTTAAATCCAGAATACGGGCATTCTGTCCAAGGCTGGCTAGACAGGGCTTGGAGCAACCTGGTCTAGTGCAGGGGGTGGAATGAGGTGATCTCTAATGTCCCTTCCAGCCCAAACCCCTCTGCGATTCTGGGTTTATTTTTAATTTATTCTGCCAAAAACATGACAAGAATTAAGACTTTCAGTTCAGGTTTCTCATGTTCCATCCTCCCTATTTAAAATCCTTCTCCTTGGGCCTTCCCAAGACAAAACCAAGGGGTATTCCAGCCAAAATCTGCTTGAGCTCTGTTCTTAACACAACGCCTGTCTCATAAAGAGAGATGGAGCCTCCATGCCCGGCAGTGCCCATATCAAACAGCCCCAAGAAGGAAGGCAGGAAAGAATCAGGGGATCCCAGGGCTGTGGTGGAATTGCTGTGTTGGGAAGCAGACCCGGCAAGGAGCTGCAGCAGTTCAGCTCCCTGACCTTTAGAGGAATTTTTTCTCAACCATTGAAACCATGAACAGCCTGACCAAGTAACTTTCCACGGCATGGCAAACTGGTTCAGGAGGAGATTTTTGCTTTCTACAAGAGGAAATGCCTCAGTATGCAGGGATTATGAGTCCCAGTGTGACTCAGGCTGGAGGCTATAATTGTCCATGGCTCTGTGAGCTCCCAGCAGCTCCAGGACACGCGTGGGATTGGGGAGTGGAGCACAGCACGCTTTGTTCCACGTGAGGAGCTCAGGTCTGAGCTGGAACCCCTCCTGAACATGCTCTGATACCCACATGGCCAAGCTGACCTGCTGTCTGCACCACTGGGGCTGCTGCTTGAGATGCTTTAATGCTCTTTTAAAGAGAGATTGCAAAAAGTCCATGTTCTCTGGGAAGGAAACAGAGAAATTCTTCAGCTGTGTTCTGGGGAGGGTTCTGACCAAGGGAAACATCTGTGTGCCATTATATTGATGCAGAGGTTTTGGAGCAGAGTTAGAGATGCTGAATTGAAAGAAGATGGAAATATTAGTTTAAAAGAAATAATTACACCCTATTTCTAAGTAATGTTTTCCTTAGGAGAGAGAGTTTTTCAAATTTGAGCTAGAAGGTCAGAGATGCTGCAGGAGACACGATTTGGATTCATACCAAAATGCTGAGTTAATACTTGCATTTCAGTGCAAGGGTCACAGGGCTTTATAGAAAGGTGAACAGCTTTCCTGGGATACACGTTGAGAACAACTCAAGAACTCATGTTACCAGCTTTCTGCAAAAAGGGAGCAAATTCCCATGGGAGAACAAACCCCTTTCTGCTTCAGTGCACACCCTGCTAAAAGCACAGTCAGGAGGCAGTTTCCAGGTGACACCAGTTAATAAAACACACACAGTGATCCAGGAGTCTCATGTCAGTGTCAAGAGCTGAGCCCTGGCTGGGGATGGAGCAGACACATCTGTTTTGCAGATGAGCTGTTTAGAGCACAGGAGGAAGCTCACCTAGCAGCCTGAAAAGGGCTGTGATTTCAACCTGCCAGGAGCGTTCAGCACCTTGTGGGGTGACATCAGGCCATATCAAAGTCAGGAAGAAATGATTTGTCTAAGTTCACCTATCCATTTGCAGCGTGTTGAGCACAAGCCTCGTTACCTCCTGCTGCAAGAAATGAACATGACAGCAAATCAAGGCTGGAATGAATCACCCAGAGATCCCCTCATTATTCCAACAGCTACAGGTTGGTGCTGCACCCTCCTAATCTTCATTTTCCCCTCCAAGCCTACCTGTGTCCCTGTGCTGGTGATGCCTTGTGCAGGCTGCCCTAGAACAGAGGCTGGACAGAGTTCCAGAATAAAGCAGGGATTTATTCACAGCATCTCCTCCATGGATGCACCTTGGGCAGCACCAGAGCCCAGCCAGGGCTGCACCCAAGATGAACCAAAATGGCCCCAAAATGCACAGCCGGGCACGGGCTCTGTCCCTGGGATCAGCTCTGCTCCATTTGCACCTTGCAGTTCATTGTCCCATTCCAGCTTTAGCCCTGCAGTCCCACCCTGCTTGTTTTTCTCTCTGCAGCCCACGGGGTTTGTGCTCCTGGGCTGAGATTTGGGTCATTTGTCCTTGGTGCCCAGCTGGAGCAGGAATTGTTTTGTGTCCCTGCTCTGTGCACAGAGCTCAGCATCCCTAAATATGAAGCTGAGACCAACACACTAAAGCAGCACAGGATGTGAAAAATAGGAAAGCCAAACCTGAGGCCTCTCTGGCACTCACCTGGGCCCCAGAGGGTGATGCACTGCTGCTCGTGGGTCTGGCAGATGCCATTGTAGCAGTAGCCATCCACCCCGTGGCACGCGTGCCCGTCGTGCAGGTAAACGTTGGCCGGGCACTGCGGGCTGGCCCCCGTGCAGAACTCGGGCAGATCACAGGAATTGCTTGACTCTCTGCAAGAAATCCCCGCTGGTTTGAGCTGCAAAACAAACAGAACTTCAGTGGCTGGGCTGTGCCTGGTCAGCCCTGCAGCACAGGAGGAGATTTCCCCATGGCACGGCCCCAGCTGGCTGCAGAGCAAGGGCAGGGATGGCAGAGCTCTGAGTGCACAGATCTGAGCCATGCTGGGAGGCTTTGGCAGCAAGGAGGCTCAGATGAAACTCCACACGTGGCTCAAGATAGAAGGCAACCCCAGCCCTGATGTTTGCAGGTGGCTCCTTCATCGTGTCTGAGCACAAGAGCTCTGGAAAGGAGGATCTGGAGCCCTGGGAAAAGTCAGGTCAGAGAGCCTTCCACCCAGGGCAGCTGATCACAGAACACTGCTGTGTTGGGGCTCAGGAAGCCACCAGCACACAGGGCTGTGGATTCAGATGCCCAACAATTCACAGCTTGGAAGGTTCAATTCAATGATCTTAAATAGATCTTGAATGTTAATGAATCTATGGAATTACATTTCCTCCTGGAAATGTTGTGATGGGCATCAACATCTCCTCAAACTCAGTCACACGATTAACTGTTTGTCCTATACCAATTTCCATGGAAAATGATTTTTTTTTGGAATGTGCCACTCTGAACATTCACATCTCAACAGCAGCCACAAAAGTTGGGTGTGCTCTGGGAGCAGAGCTGAATTTTAATCACATTGCCTTTGGTAAAATGCAAAGGACACGGAGATAGATTGATTTTGCTAAAGAGCAATTCCTGACTGTGAGCATCCCTTGCTGCTCCAAGCTCACAGGTTGCCACAGACAACCTGCTGGATGCTTTATTAGCCCACAGGCAAGGGATGGTCTGAGAATTCAAGCAGGTAAATGCCTGTGGTAAGTTGGCTTTTATAGTGTTGGGAGACCACAACAGCTGATGATCTGCTGTTAAAAATACATATGCTATTGATAGAATTAATAATTTAAGAGCCTTCCCCCCAAAAAAGAGGGTTAAGCATTTAATGACTGCTTGCCGAGTAAGAATGAGAAAAATTAAAGCACACAAAAGTTCATGAAAAAGAAGTTTTGCATGAGCAACTGAAGGGGCCACAAAAAGCACAGAGACAATTTAAAAAAATCTGTTGATCTGCTCCTTCAATAATTTATATTTTGGGAATTTTTTAATTGTTCACATGACACACAAGTGCCTTAATGCTTATCAATACCAATTTACCTCTCCTCCATCCTTGCTTTGGGAATTTTCTAATTGCTCACATGACATGCAAATGCCTTAATGCTTATCAATACCAATTTCCCTCTCCTCCATTGTCGCTTACTGCACTGAAGCAGGGAAAAATGGAGAATTCTGCCCTCCCCACCCCAAAGAGAGACATTTCCCCAGGTTCACCTGGCAGTCCTCGCAGCAGAGCCCATGTGCACACACTGCTCCTGGGTTCAAGGCACAGGTGGTGGCATTGCAGCACGGGTTTGTGCATTCCTGCATGGATTTGGAGGGTAAGTTTAGAGCAGACAACGTGCAGTCACCATGAGCTGTAAATCAAGAGGCTGCCTATAGCTCTGCCAAGAAAAGCTGGGCATGAAATCATGAATTATGCATGAAATTCAACAACCTGATCCAAACAGCCTTGTCTGCCCTCAGATTCAACAAGCCCAACAAGTGTAGTAAGACCAGAGGAGCTGCTGAGGAGGGCTGGTTTATTCCAGCTATGGATCTAATTCCAAATATCACAAACAACCCGAGCACGCTGACACCAACCCTGATAGAGCACTGGGGTGTTTTATTTCCACAGGAATCATGGAATGACTCTAGTGCCTCCAGAGAGGATCCAGGAGCTTCTGCAGTTGCTGAGCATCATGACCACAGCTCTGCTTTGTGCTAGCTGCTGGCCAGGCTCCTGCTTGGATGGAGGCTGGGGCTGCCACACAGGAACACAACGACACGATTGCATGTAATCCCTTATCAGAGCACACCAGTAATAGAGCTGTGAGATATGGAGTGGGCATGAATTGCAGCCTCTCTCACTGATACATCCCAATTTCACACTTGTGGATTAGATGGTGCCGTGTGTGGGCCCCTGCAAACTTTATTGTCAGGAGAACGAGCTCGTAAGGAGCCTCAGAAAAGAATGGATTTGTTTTTCCAAGATAATGCCCACAAGCTGCAAGTTACACCAGCTGAGCTGGAATCTCATCTCTCACAGAAATAGAAGCAGATAAAATTGCTCTTCAGCTGTGTTAAGTCTGTTTGACTTAGCAAGGGATCACTGACAATAGAGGGAACACAGGAGGAATGAGTGGGTTAGAGTGATGCTCACAGCCTCTTGTTACTTCCCTGGCTTCTGAAAGCTTCCCAACTGACTCACCAGCACAAACCAGAGGGATTCTCAGCATTTCACTGTTATTTAGGTATTATCTTCCTGGATGTACAAAGCCAACTGTGCTCTGAAGCAGAGGAACAACTTCCTGCTCCTATTTCTGATCACCGGAAAGCAGCAGGCTACAGAAATATTCCTGTGCAGCTGCTGCGTGTCAGGAGCAACATTCCTCTTCTACACAGAAGCACATTTTATAAATTCACCTCAGAAATAATCTGAGATAAGCAGGGTGGAGTGTCAGGCCCATTAAGGTCATTTTGAAGCTGCAATACCCCATCCTCTGGCCCCACAGCAGCATTCCACAGGCAGACTGGGATAAAGACACAGCTCCTGGAGTGGTGTTTCAGCAGCCTCTGAAATTTCCAATTGCTGCCTCACTTATTGCTCATTGTAGGGAATGAGCTTGGTAAATAGTTTTTGTGCCTGGGCTATCAAATTGTCAGGAATGATTTTAACATAAATAAGTGAAAAAACAAGCAAGGCTCACCAGGCTTTGGGAGGATGGAGGCTGCCACCTGAAAGTACTGCTGTGCTGGAGTTTGTTGGTATTATTATTATTATTATTATTAGTTATTATAGATAATAACAGCAATGATTATTAGGAGGAGGTTTCTCAGTGTGGCTCTCCTGGCTCTTCAGAGGAACCAGAGCATCCCAACCCCAGAACAATTCCAGCCCCACCTATGTGATGTCAGGCTCTGTCCTGTGGACAGGACACCTGGATTTCCTCCTCTCTTTTCTAGGAACACAGGACAGACCCCACTGGGTCAGCCCATAACCCCTCTGTCCCTGTGTCCCCCTGGGAGCAGCCAGCAGGAGATGTTGAAGGACATTGACACCTTCCCATTCTCCTGCCTTTCCCTGGGCTCCACGGGCATTTTTAGCACCTGTGAGAGTCAGAGTAAAGGAACTCACAGGTAACCAACACAGTCAGGAGAGCAGCTCCTTCTGCTTGTTTGGAACCTATATTTTCTAACTTCATCTGCTCATTTCTCATGGGGGATGATCTCTCCTCTCTCACCCCTTCCATTCCCCTCACGGTTTTATCAGCTTATGCTGCATTTCCCTTCATTTTCTTCTTTTCCAGCCAGAGCCCTTTGGAAACTTTGAACCACCTTATAGCTTTTCTCTCAATATTTTTTCACTCTCCTTTATCCTCCCTGGGATCAGGGAGGGGTAGGGAAAACCTGCACAAGCAGTTTCAGGCACAGCAGATTTATAGAGGTCTGCTGGTGCTTTGTTTTGTTTTCCTATTTCTCTCCTAGTACTCTCTAACAGCCTATTTACCTTTTAGACCACTCCTGAGCACTGGGCTGACATTTTCATGAGACTATTTATTGCAATATGAAGTCTTGTTCCTCCATGGTCAGAGGCAGCTCAGAGTCCATCATCTTCTTTGTGTTTTTGGAATGTGCATCACTCCTCAGTGAGTCCCATTTCTCATCTTAATGCCTGTTCCAGCAGCCTCAGAAGGTTTCTCTGCAGTCCTTCACAGCCAGTTTTCATCTCTAGCAGCCTAACTAATACCATCAGCAAATTAAAGACTATTCCTCTTCCCAGGCTCTTTATGAAAATGCCGAGTTGTGTAGTCCCAGGACACATCTCATGGATACAGCACAGCAGATCTCCTGCATGAAGTGGGTGATTTACACCTGCTTGTATTTCTCATCTTTTAACCCCATTTTTGCCCGTGCAGTTTTCTCTCCTTTACAGCTGCTCAATCTCCCAGAGAAGCTTTGGTGAAAGGTTTGGCCCAAAGCCTCTCTGAACCCCTCACAGGCTGCAGTGACAGCCCTGTCCCTTTCCATCCACTTGTTGAGCCCTTCAGAGCTCTGTGATGGATTTGTAAGACAACATTTTGTAAGACAACATTTTGTCAGACAGGAGTTCCTGGCACAAAAGCCGTGTTGACTCGTCCCTGGCATGTCACAGCTGTTTGGGCACTCACTCCTAATTACATTTGGAAGTAATTTGTCTGACTTCTGAGTTAGCAATTTGGAGTTTTCTGTTCCTCCTTGCAGCTGGTTATAAAAGACACATTTTTATCTTTCAAGGACTAAGGATTTTTAGTTCTCTTTGTTCTTTTATCTTTCTATCTATAATTTACATTAACCCTCCTTCCACGGACATTGCAGCACATCAGGCATTTTTGGTCATATATTCTAAAATTGTTAGGATCATAAAATCATAGAATGGTTTGGGTTTGAAGAGACCAAAAATCATCAATCCCATGGCAGGGACACCTCCCACTGTCCCAGGTGCTCCCAGCCCCAGTGTCCAGCCTGGCCTTGGGCACTGCCAGGGATCCAGGGGCAGCCACAGCTGCTCTGGGCACCTTGTGCCACTCCACGCCCTCCCAGAAGAATTTAATCCTAATATCACCCATTGTTGGGATGCTGCAACACCATGGACAGAACTCAGCTGGTACAATTGACTGGGCAGTGAATTAGTAACTAATCACACAGGTTTTCTGGAGCCACTCAGGTCAGGGCAGTAAATCCCAAATAAATTTAATTGCATCCAAGCTGCATTTTTTTCCCAATACAACTAAAAAGGCAAAAAAGACAGACAGAAGAGGCAAATCAAGGCAGTGCTTGCTGACATTAAGTGGCTTTGACTTGAAAAGGTATCACTGACGTTCAGAAATGAAAACAAGAAAGATAACAGGGTAACAAAGACATTTGCAAGCTGCTTGCACTCTATTGACTTTAAACAAGGAGATAAGGCTGCTTCCTCCAACCCCGTTACCCTCAAGAGTGAGGGAACTGTCAGGAAATCCTCAAGGCTTGGACCAGCCCAATGCACTCCCCAGGCAGGATGCAGCAATATCTTTAATGCTTTAACTGCCCCCATCTCTTTTGTCTGTAGGTCCCTGTTTATCACAGGAAACAAATCCCTGATCTGCTGCTGCCTTTAATTCTCATAATCAGAGAGAAGTTCAATAAAGCCAATGAGGAGGGGATGTAAAAGGGATAAGGATGCCAGCTCGGATATTATTTGACCCCCAGGTTTTGCCTATCTCCTGCTGATGTGAGGAGTCCTCTGACACATTCACTAAACTAAATGGAACAATCTTTGAAGCAGCTGCAATCTGTTTGGGAGGCAGTGAAGGCTATTTCTGTTGGGAGGTAATTGGCTAGAGGAAAAGAAAAATTCTACAGGGAAGGAGGAAAGGTCTTGTACCTAAAAACTGAAGCTGCAATGAAAAATACCTGGCCAATATTAATATTTCTATTTATATAATTCTATATACATGGATAGTGAGGCCCTGGCACAGGGTGCTCAGAGAAGCTGTGGCTGCCCCTGGATCCCTGGGAGTGCCCAAGGCCAGGCTGGACAGGGCTTGGAGCAGCCTGAGATAGTGAATAAGTGAAATGGCAGGGGGAAAATGAGATTATCTTTATGGTGCCCAACCCAAAGCATTCTATGACTGCACAGTTTCTATGGTTATGTTGACATAAACACAAATAATTAAATATAAACTTAAAAACTGTTATAAATATAAATTTGAATGTAAAGAAATACAAATATAAATATAAAACAGTCACAGATAGAAATATAGATATAAATATAAATATAAATGTAGCTTCTCATTGACGGAAACAAACCTTCAACTAAGTCACGTTTGCTTGAGAAATTCCAGCCAAGTTCTCAAACTTCCTTCGAGTTTAGCTGATTAGCTAATGCAGAAAGGAGCTTCTAGGAACAGGAGGTCATGGCCAGTCTGCTGGACAAGCCAGAGTTTGCTCTCTAAGGATGAACTGAGCACGTTCTTAACCCAAGCCCTGCTTGAACTTCCCCATCTCGAATGCACTCGAGGCTCCCTGCCCTTCTGAGACTCTGAGGTCGGAGCTGCTGGGACAGAAGCAGAGAAGGGAGAGCTCTGTTTTACACCAAACCAACCCTCCACTGCCAAAGCCCTGCAGGCAGGACATGAGCAGCATTTCCCAGGTGGTGTCTTGTCACTGATATATTTCCTGAAAAATACCTTTGCCAGGGTTTTTCTCCCGAGGAGCTGAGAAGCCTCAGAAAAGAAATGTAAACAATAATTATCTGATGGCTGTGCAATGTTGTCTGGAGGATGCTCATCAACAGGTGCATCTTGGATTGGTTCCATGTGAATTATTTTTACTCAATGACCAATCACAGGTCCAGCTATGTCGGGACTCCGGTCAGTCACAAGATTTTATTATCATTCCTTTTCTTTGCTGGCCTTCTGATGTCTCCTCTCTCTTTCTTTAGTATAATTCTAATATATCATTTATTTTAAATATAATATGTATCATAAAGCAATAAATCAGCCTTCTGAAACATGGAGTCAAGATTCTCATCTCTTCCCTTGTCCCTCAAACACCACCACACACACGTGCCCAACAGCAGGTGCAGCAAGGGGAGACGAGAATTGTTCTAATTCTAAAGTTTTATAACTCTATAGTTTTAGTATATAATTTTCTTTTAATATAATATATACCATAAACAATAAATCAGCCTTCTGAAACACGGAGTCAAGATTCTCATCTCCCCCTCATCCTGGGGACCCTCAAACACCCCCACACTGCCTTACCTCAGGCTCCCCACAGTCACACTCCTCTCCATCCTCCATGTAGCCATTCCCACACTTCTGGCCACCAAAGGACTCCTTGACCTCAGGCAGGTTAAAGAGACACATCCCCACTCCTTTCTCCAGGCTGTTTTCCAGGTCCTTTCTGCTGCAGCTGCTAAAGACCATGGGGAATGGATAGCTGGAGAAAAACCACATGGAGACAAAAGGAAGGCTGTTATAGGAGAGGAAAACCTCTCTCTCCTGTCACACTGGTGACATTTTAGCACATCTGTGTCTCAAACAGAAGATTGTGTTCACTTTTTATCTCATAGAATTGAAATACAGCAGTTCACTGTGAAATTGAGCTCAACTCATTAATAATGATAATAATGATAATTTCTGATTATGAGTGAGGGAATTTTCACTTTTACACTTCAATTTGTAGCTGCTGTTAAGGATTGGAAGTGTTCACATTTGAAATTCCTTCTCCCTCTTTTGCTTAGGGAGTTATAATGCAAATGATGATTATGAGCCTAAAGAAATGCTGGGTTTGCAAGTAGTATCCTGCATTTGCAGGACTGCAAAAGATCCTAATCCTTCTTGGAAAATTCCGCCTCAAATGGCAAAATTTATTCATCTTGCTCTGCAGAATGGCAAACTTCCTCCTCTTTTCAGGAAAAAAAAAAAAGACTAAAAGAAAAAAACCCCACTGTTACTTGCTAAGAGCCTGCTTCTGCAATTCATCAAAGTTGAGCTTGGGAACGGCACGATTAAACAAAGACAGTTCTTGTTTTAAATCAGCAGGGCTGTAAATAATTTTAAATATAATAATATTATTATATTTATATTATATAATTATATATTATATATAATTATATATAAAATACAGTATATTATAGATGTTATTACAGTATATTTTTTATATTATAATAAACATATTATTTAAATAATAATTTTAAATCAGCAGGCTGAAAATATTCCTGTTTGGAATTCCCAGTGCTGAGTGCAGGTTGGGCCCTGCTGTGCAGACCCACTCCTTTTGCAGAACACCCAGAAAGTGAGAACAAAACAGCCCCATGCAGCACAAATTCCAGCAGGTAATTGCTGTTTTTCTCTGGCAGAACTCAATTCCATTTCTGCTGAGCGATGTTTGCAGTTTGCCTCACGGATGAGGGACCAAGTGACACCAAGTGATGGCACAGTGTCCTTGATGCCTCGAGGAGCTGGAGCAGAGGCCAGAGGGAGTTCAGAGGAAGAAAGTGCAGATTTGTTGAGGTGCCCTCAAAGGCCACACCCTGGCAGTGCCCAGATGGCTCCAAGTGGAAGCAAAAGAGCTTGGGCCAAGATCTCACATTTTTATAAGTTTTAGTCCATTTGCATATAGGATTAACTGCACAATTTACAGCTTCAGATGATGAAGTTTCATCCTCCTTGCTTGTCTGCCCACCCTCCTCTTTTCACATTGTTCACGCTTTGGGCCTGAAGTTTGAGGAGATTGTCCTGGAGTCTCCAGCTAGAACAGGATTGTTTGGTTTCCACCACCCTGCGAAATACTCCAGTAACACTTCATATAAAGCTAAAGCTGCACACCAAAACAGAACAGAACAACTCAAACCCCAAGGTATCATCCCAAGGGCTGCTGTGACTGCTCTGTGCTGAAATGTGCTGGAACCAGAGCCATGGAACAGTCTGGGCAGGAAAAGGACTTGGAGACCATTTCATCCCACCTCCAGGGGCACCTTCCACTACCCCTGGGTGCTCCAAGCCCCATCAGCCTGGCCTTGGATACCTCCTGTGGCTGCTCCATCCATGGATTCTCTGGGCAGCCCCTGCTGGGGCCTCCCCACCCTGACAGGGAACAATTCCCCACATATCTCATATCCAGGGAACCATTTCCCCACATATCTCATATCCAGGGAACCATTTCCCCACATATCTCATGTCCACATTGAGTTACACTGAACCTGTGTCACAAACATGGTGTAAAACAGCTTCTCCCCTCAGACTATACCTTTGTCCAGCAGAAACTCCCCATTTCAGCAGCTCAGGAGCCAACCTGGCCATTCCACTTTACTCACTGAGTGCTTTGTGTCACCCACTTGCCACTAGGATTGTTATCTTTGCAGACTAGCAAGATAACAGATAGAAATTCTGCACTGCTGAACTCCAGACTTCCATTAATCTCCTGGTGTTTCTGATACCCTCAGATGAAAAGCTTGTTTTGGGAATGATGATGCCCCTAGGTCTTAGAAAGGGATAATTTCTATTAAAAAGAAAGAAATGTTTGGCAACTACAAATGCAATAGAGCTTCCTATGCTGACATAAGGAAGTTAATTAGGATCTTTTAGAAGGTTATGGATACATTACAGAACAGAATATATTTCGTGCCTAGTTAAAATTACCTCTTTTACAGTTTCTTTTGCAATAAAACAGCCAGCTCATTGGAAAAGAACACAAACATGAGTCTGAAGAAGAAAATAATTTTCCAATATCACTATAGGGCTTGTCAAGTTAAACTAAACAGTTTTGAGTTTCACTGACATATGACTTCAGAAAGCTAATAGGCATCTCCATGTAATAAGCTGATTGCTGGAAAATATCAATGTTTCAGCAAAATGACAGAGTCTAAGATAAATAAAGAAATTTCAGAATAGCAGGAGGTAGGAGCCAGGCTGCTAGCTGGGCCCCAAGGGAGGACAGGGAAGGCACTTGGAGTAATGGAACAGAAAATAAAGGCTCTTGGAAAACTACTGACCATTTCATATTGAGCAATTGGAGATGTTCTCAACAGGGCACCACAAACTTCTGTCCTACCCTGAATGTGACTGGGAAGAAACCTCACAAAATTCTGTGTACGAGACTGTGAACAAGCAGATGGGTGCACATTCCTGCCAAACAGCAGGAAAAACCAAAGAAACCAAAGAAACCCAGACACACCTGACTGAGAAATCCTGACGAGGGCTTGATCAGACAGGGCCCTCACATCAAAGTGTAAATAAATGAACACTGCATCATCCAGGCAAGATCCTGCTCTTCAGTGGCACACCTTTGATATCCACTGGGGTGAGACAAGGAGACACACACCTCTCAGGGAATGAAATCCATTCAGGAGCACAGTTAATGCAGATTTCCATGTGACACCTCTCAGCCACACACAGATCATGATTACAGCTCACCAGGCAAAACTGTCACAGTTTCAGGGCAGTTGCTTGGCACCCCTGGATTCCAGGATGACTGGCATGGATGTGAGGGGTGTCTGTCCATCAGCAGGAGGGCAGAGCCCTCTCTCTGTGCCAGGGGTGGAACTGTCATTGCTGACAAATGAGCTTTATGTTTCCCCCCAAAGCAACTTCAAGCTGTTTCCTATTTTGAACCCAGAGATCCATTCATCTTTGGCTTTTCCTGCTCCTGACACTGATTTCCTCAGCTGACATCAGTGCAGCACATGGCACATGACGACATTTCCTGAAACGCTTCTTCTTTACCAAGTAATCCCCAAATAAAGCAATAAAAACCCAGAAATAAATCCAGTTGCTGGAAACAGAGACACTTCAGGGTAACCACACCATGCAGGAGAAGATCCCACATCAATTGGTGCCAATTGGTATTTCATTGGAAACCTGACTGATCTTTAATGTGATATTCTGATACACCACCAGTCTTCTTTTCTTGTCCAATAAAGTTCCATGTAACAGCCACAGCACTTGATTGTTGTGATTTTAGGCTGTATTTTGTCTGTCTTTGCAATTTTAGAGCTGTTTCATCAGAAGAATGAAATGCCTGGCAGATGGGATGGGAAGGGAAGTCACAGATATCAGATGTCAGCAGTGCTCAAAGCAATGTTTGAGTGGATCTGGAGCTTGTGAAAAATGCTAAAGAGATGGGGATGTGAAAGGAATTCATCCTCTGAACAAATGCAGGAGCTTCCTCCCACTGTCCTGTGAAGAGGCTTCTGGTCTCACCTGGAAGGAGCTGCCCTAGGGTGGGAGAAGGAAATGGGGTCTCCACAGTGAAGTCAGCCTTTGTCCTGTCTCCAAGATTTCAGTGATGCCTAAACAGGGATGTTTGTGTTTCCTGTGGTAGCTCAGACACTTACTCTGTTGGAAAACCAGCTCATAAATGCCATGGAGAACATTCCAGAGGTGAAAAATTCATCAGCAGTCTTTATAGTCCATTCATCTCCACTCAAGACATTTTCTGTTACAGATCCTTATTTCTTTTTACAGTTGGAAAGAGAAAGGACACTTCAGTCAAGCCTCACTCTTATTCCAAAATGCTGTGTCCCATGCATTTTTCACAGTCTGAATCTGTAGATTTAATACACAATGGATCATTTTGTCAAACTGTTCTGGCTGTGGGTAGAACTCAACAGAACTCAAATTGTTCCCAGCACTACCATCAGTCTCCTCAGTGGCTTTACAGCGAGGAAAATCACTTCAGCCTTTCTGACCCTCTGGAATCCACAGCATTCCTTGGTGTCTCCTTGGTGCTTAAAGATGTCTTTAATCCCCAGCAACAAATATCCCAGTTTCCAACAAAAATAGCTTTGCTACTCCTGCAAATAAGACCTTCACAGTTGTCAGAGGATCCCTGGTAATCGATTCCTTGGGAAACAGAGCCTGGGCTTGTCCCATTCATTTATATTTCAAGCACTCCAGCCCTCCAAATGCCAGGTTCCTTTAGGCAGTTCTGCATTTAGCCTGTATTAGATGGCTCCCTCCATTAACTAAGTGAAGTGGCATCAGCACTCTGTCAAGTCCCATTTAAGAAGAGAGGATTCTTTGTACCAGCACTTCATTGCCTGGCACAGGCTTCTTTTCTTTTCTTTTTTATGAAATATAAAAGCTCATCTCCATCATCTCCATTCCAGAGGAATTCCCCTTCCTCAGGGGCTGGATGACAGGAGAGCACAAGCACAGGAACTGAGCCACTGCCCCAGAAAATTACAGGCTCAGGAGATGAGACAGGCAGAGCACTGAGGAGAGAGGCAGTGGCTGCTGATCCCTGCAGGTCACAGCAGACCTGTGATCACTGCTCAGGCTGGGATGTTCCCACTGCTGTCCTCCCACTGCTCAGGCTGGGATGTTCCCATTGCTGTCCTCCCCAAGCTGCTGGGATGTTCCCATTCCTGTCATTCTCACTGCTCAGACTGCTGGGATGTTCCCATTCCTGTCCTTTCCACTGCCCAGGCTGGGATGTTCCCATTGCTGTCCTCTCACTGCTCAGGCTGCTGGGATGTTCCCATTGCTGCCTTCCCAATGTTCAGGCTGCTGGGATGTTCCCATTCCCATCATTCCCACTGCTCAGGCTGCTGGGATGTTCCCATTCCTGTCCTCCCCACTGCTCAGGCTGCTGGGATGTTCCCATTCCCACCTTCCCAATGTTCAGGCTGCTGGGATGTTCCAATTCCCACCTTCCCAATGTTCAGGCTGCTGGGATGTTCCCATTCCCGTCATTCCCACTGCTCAGGCTGGGATGTTCCCATTCCTGTTCTCCCCCCTGCTCCATCTGGAATACCCCTGGAGGAGCAGTGCCTTGAGCTGCAGGAGACCCAACCCCCTCCAGCTGCACTGCAGCAGCACCTCAGGAAAGATGGAACTCCTTTGGTTCCTCCAAATCCTGTCTGTCCACGTCTCAGAACCTCATTCCACCTCCCGTGAGCTCCTGCACCATAAAACACCACAGATTTGTGTTTCCCAACCACTCACACAATGATTCTCTATCCATTCTCTATCCATTGCACAGCATGATAAACTACAGCCTCACCATATCCTAAAATCATTTTGATTATTATGATTATCACTTTCCAATCTCACTATTTCTTATTCAAGAGCTGCAGGATTTTTCTAAAGGATCTGAATTTTTCTGTCCCAAATATTGATGTACACACACCCAGACAGACACTATATGTAAATGCACGTCTATTTATAGGGTTCCACACATCTATTTATAGGGTTCATTTCTTCCAGTTCACATCACAACCTGATTATTCAGCATTATGGCAATGTTTATACAGAGCCTTTTACCAAAAGACCCTGAAGTGGTTTACAATTATTCACTCAATTAAAATGCACAAGAGCCCCAAAGAGCTCTGTTAAGTACCACCAGACCTCCCTCCCTGAGGTAATATGATAATTGGAGATTATATTAATTTTAAAAGGGACATTTTTTTTCTCTCTGAGCATGCTTATGGAAACAACTGTTGGCCAGCTAATTTCCAAAGGTGCAGAAAACTGGGACTGAACTTTGCCCAGAATTCCTGAGAACCCAAAGAATTCCTGAGTGGCCATAAAATTCCCCAAAATTTTTTGGGAAAAAAAATGGAATTTGCCCAAAATTCCTGAGGGACCATACCTGGAAATAGCTCTGACATCAGCTGTGCTTTTTAGGAGCATGAAGGTGCTTGAAGACAAGAGAGGTGCAGAGTCAGAAGTTCCCCTGGTCCAACACCTGAACTTCCAACATTTTCCATGACAACACCTTGTCTGAACTGACCACCACAGTGACTTTGTGTCTTTCTCGAACCAAGGACCCTCTGAGATTCAAACATATGAATATTTACTTTCCTTAATCTCCAAAATTCCTGATTTTTGGCCCACAGCTGAGGGGATGAGCAATGCAGACCCTTTTAATGGAGCATGGAGATGGGAGTTTGAGCTCACCCTCGTTCACACTCTAGAAAATGCCTGACACAGAAATATGTGAATTTTCTGTTGCATATCCCAGTTTTACATAAAAACATAAAAATGAGGAGGGGGAAATTAAATTAAAGAATAGAGTTAGGGTTGTTTTTGGTAATACAGGTGTAACTGATTTTTCCATGGAAAAATGGCAGCACTAGAGGGAGAAACCCAAGAATAAAGCTCTAGAAGGCAGAAACTCAAGCAGCATAAACGTTTCTAGACCCAGGAAGGTGCTGATTTCAAGGAACTGTGACAATTTTCCAGCCTCCTCTTAAGTCCTAATCTAATTGACATAATTCTTTTGCACTCAAAAGCATCCCCTTGGTTTTAACCTTCTAGACTTTATTACTGCTCTCCAGCTTTTGAAAACAACTTTTTATGGGCTCCTGAGAGAGATGAGCCTACCAGAATAAAAGTGAATTTGCTATGAGATGACATTTTTTGACACTCCAGCCGTTCTGTACAGCAAGTATGTTAATGAATTAGTAAGCATAAAGAACTTCACAGAATTAGGTGTCAAGCAGGAGATAAAATCCAGTTTTCTTTGATATTGAAATAGGTGTTCAGATACTACAGATCCCTTCATGTATCAAGTTCTGTCACTACACGTTATTTCCTACACCTCACGTTTTAGTAGCAATTGTTTCAAATTAGACAAGTGCCAAAATGTGGAGAGACTTTTTAATCTATTAATTAGACAAGTGCCATATTATGGGAGGGCTTTTTAATCCATTATTTAAACAATGTCTTAATTTCTAAGTACTTTTGAAGGAGAAAGGCAGAAATGCAGTTTTTGACCCAACCAGCACAGTAAAGGGGGAGTTAAAGGTACCTGCAGATTGTTTCACACCTAAAGCTTTTGCAAACAGCAAATTGGGAAAATTAGGAGGAGGGGAGAAGCTGGAGGAGCCTTTGGGCACTTGAAAGCAGCACAAGATATCAGTCTGATATCTTTGCCCAAGATATCAGTCCCAGAGCTGATGGGGCACATCTTTTTCAGGTGATTTGGAAGGATTTAGCTAAAAATGTAGAGTGGTTTTATCTACAGATAAAGCATTTAAACAGGAATTTTGCTTCAAAAGGTGGAGGATGTCTGACAACCCACACTTATTTTCCTAGCCTATTTTTCACTCCCTTGCTCCTCTTTTAGAGTTTTAATCCCTGGAGCATCGATAAAGTAGAGCACAGAATTGGGCCATGCAGTTAGAGATGACATCAAAGCTCTTCTGTCTGGGTTCATGGTCAGTGACTGCAAAACAAGCCCAGACTTCTCCTGCAGCTTTTGTCACCCTCACTGTGGGGTGGCTGCTAACCCTTCCAATAAATAACTGGGATATCTCACACTGGTGTTCATTTAATTGATGTCTGCTCGGAGCCCTGTTGTGCTACAGTGGAACTTCCAGGCTTATTGGAAGGAAAGCCTTTCCAAGGAAGTGTTTAAACTTTGCACACAAATGCCTGAAGTTTGTTTTAATTTTTCCCTGGGGCCAGTGCAGATTCCCAGAATGAATTCCAGCAATCTCCCTTCAGGTGCCCAGACTGGACTGACACAGCCCCAGCTGGGGCTTGGCCTCTCCCATCGCACACAAGGCGCAATTTTAACTACCTGGGATATTCAAAAAGGCAGATTTACAACTCTGAATGGGGGGCTTCAGGGCAGAACAAATGCCTGGATGGTTCCCAAAAATCCATCCTGCAAGGCAACAACGCTTAATGGCTTTATACAGTATAGACTGTTGTGGCAGTCACAAAACTGCCAAATAAAACATTATTAGCAGTTACTTTCCCTTTGACAAATAGATGGTCAGAGAAGTTTTTTCTTGGAGGAGAAGCCTGTTGTGACTTTCCTTTGTGATCTGGGGGTGAAGCAAGACTAAACCAATTTATCAGCCCTGACAGGATCCTGACTCTGTGCTGGAGTTATCTGCATTGCAAAAGCTCCATGGGAATTGAACTCAGACAACTGTTCTTCCTGTTGGAAACCAGACAGCCAAGGCAAGGAGCTGGAATCAGCTTGAATTTGCCTCTGGCTCATCTTTTGCTCTGTTTCCTTTTAGACCACTACCTCATTAATAAAAATTTGCTGGATTGCTGAGAGTTCAGGTTTCACAATCTACTGCTCAGAATTTGAGGCTGATCCAATGCTGACTGCAGGAAAAGTCAGAAAGCAAAGCAGAGCAGAGGGATGAAAAGGCCAGGGCAGGTCTGGTCCCAGGCTAAGGAAAAGCAGGATGCAGACACCCTGTGCCTGCCAGCAGTGAAGGAAAATCTGGATAAGGAGCACAGGCAGAGTGCCTCGAGTTTAAATTCTGTCACACAAAACACAAAATCCTCAGCATGTGACGAGCAAATAAAGACAAATGGTCCAAACCAGTGCTGGAGATCAGCTTCCTGCTGATTTCTGATTAGGGAAAAGGTGCTTTGGTTAGCTCCCAACATGATTTTACAATCTGCTTTTGTTCCAGGCTGTTACATTCTAATTTTCTCCCTTGAAAAACCTTGGAATTGATTTTTTTTTTTTCCCATGGGCCAGGAGCAGACAGGGATGAAAAAAAGAAATTATCTGATTTTGGGAATCAGATTGATGGAAAGACCAGTCATAAAGATGGTGCTCAGGAGATGGATTTGGGTGAGCTTGGACATCAGGTGAGCAGATCAAATGACACCAAGTTAAGGGAAATGGACCCAAAATAGGGCTAAACCAAACCAGGAGAAACCCAGGCCAGGGAGAAGGGATTTCATAGGAAATCTTGAGTTGGAAGGGACCCACAAAAACCCCTCTGGCACAGACAAACCCCAAGGATCAGATCTCTGGATGGAGAAGCTGTTCCGTGGGAAGAGCAGGAGCACAGAATGAAGTGCATGGAAATGCCACTGGGTGAGATGGGGGTGCTGGAGAAAAGAATCTGAGCCTGCAAAAAGCTGGGAATAATAAATACCTGGGGGACAGGATCATATTGATTTCACTTAGTATCTGTACTGCCTGGGCTCTTAATAAATCAGGACTCCAAGACAGCAGAATCATGGCTCAATTTCTTGGTCTTTGGGAAGATCCAAAGGAAAGATGTGAGGAAAAACAGTGGCAGAAATTAGTCTGAATTTCCCCAGAATTCCCACCTTCCCTTCTTCTGCTATGAGAAAAAAGCTCTTTATGCCATATCACCTAAAACTCCTCAGATGAGGGGAAATGGAATTCTTAAAAAAATCCTAAATATATAACATAGAGATATATGTAAAATCCTAAATATTTAAAATCCTAAATATTTAAAATCCTAAATATGTAAAATCCTAACCTTGTAATATAATTATAAATATATCCTTACTGTTATATAAATATATGACAAAGAATCCTTTTTTCTACCTTCCCCTTTCTTTTTCACAGAGGTGGAACAAACAAAAATTAGCAGCCACATTGTATTTATTTCATTTTAAGCCATGAGGACAGGATGGATCCAGCCACGATCCAAGACTTAGGGATCCTTGATGAGCAAATAAAAATTTCACTCATAGGAATTAAAGGCTTTTGATAAATCTAAAAAAAAAAACAAAAAAAACATATGGGTCCTGATGAAATCCTGGCTTTATTGAAGCCCATGGGAGTTTTCATCCCAGTTCTGGATTTCTCACCTGGTGGTGGTTGGCTGCCAGAGGGGGAGATGAACACCATTTCCATGCTGAAAGAGGCCACAAAAAGGCTCTCCAGGACACCAAAGTTATTTCACCTGTTCATTTTTAGTGCCTTTACTCTAAAATAGATGGTTTCTTATCTTAACCCACCACTGGGGCTGCATCATCCATTTACACAGGCTGAAGTGGAGCCTCCCTGCATTGCTGCCACCAGGAAAACGTGCCCAGCCCTCCCTGGCAGGCTTTGACATCAGAAAAGATCAGGAATGACTTTGCAGGAAGGAATTGTCAGGGTAAAATTTCCAGCATTTTGCAGGCACCAAGGGCTCTGTGATTCCCATGCCAACTGTGGCAAATGCAGCTGTGGGCACCAGTTAATTACAGGATTCAGCCTTGCAGGTCCACAGCAGCTCCTCCAAGTGCTCCTGGGCACACAACACATGTTCAAAAAAGAGCTTGCATGGGACCTGAAGGATTTGCCCTTTAAGGTATGTTCCCATTTCCAAGCCAGGAATTTGGAATTCATTAACACCAATTAAAACTGGACACTGGGTGCTTAATTCTCCCTGCACTGCTCTGCAGATTTATCCCCGCAGGTTGAAAAGTTTGGGGTTTGTTTTTATTTTTTCTTTTTCTTTTGATGAAGCAGCCAAGATAAAGGGAAATGTCCTGATATGATTTGTTCTCGTGGGTCATGGCAATAGCAGCACTGCAGGAGAAGGATGTCCCTCTCAGAGCTATATTTCCTATGGATATTACAGCAACAAGACAAAAGGCAGCTCAGCTCTCTCATCCCAGCATCCAGGTCAGGAAAAGTGGATACATCTCGTGGCAGAAACCCCTGCTTGTCCTTAAGTATCTGCTATAAATAATCATACCAGGAGTAAAATGTGCTTTCATTGGAGAAGTCACCTCTCTCCTTGTCAGCTCCATTTACAGCAAAGTCATGCTGTCAATCTGAGAGTTCTCCTTCAGAGTACACCAGCAAAGCCAATTATTTTCCCTCCTAACAGCACATCTACTGAAATGGGAAAGACTAAACTAAATAAAAAGCAATTATCCTTTTTCTTTTTCTGTGTGCTAATTGTTAACAGCGACCCACTCCTGCAAAGGGCTGGGAAAAATTAAATGGATTTCAACCAACGCTACTAATTCTTCAACACAGATCTTATTTATCACAAAAATTAAATATATCTGCCAGACATGGAAATTATTAACAAAAAAAAAAAAAAAGAAGGCCAAATTCTCTGCAGACGTGAGGCTATTTGGAGTGAAGGGAAAGACTGACATAAATCTATTCTGTAATCTCGTGGCTGTTTCCTACTAAAGGAAGGACCAGAATGCAATGTGCTAAATTACTGGGGCAGAGGGATATGTTGCTTAAGGATTTTTTTCAAAAAAACAAAGCAGTTGCTCTGCTGGCACAACAGACCTAGCTCTGTCACAAGTAATTTATTACATCAGTATATCAACTTTATTTAAAAAAAAAGACAACAAAGAAGTCTGTCTTTGTGCTGAGCTCAGCTCACACTGGTTTGGGAACATAAACAGCTTCAGAGTTTAATTAGAAACTGTTTACATCTGAAAGATAATTTCATTTTCCTCAAATTGTAACAGAGGTGATTCCAGATAGTTCTGCTGACTCCAGAGTTTAATGGCTCTGAGCTGCCAGACAGAAAAATGCAAAGTGAGGTCTGAACAGCTGAAACCCACTGAGAGGGGTCAGGGAATTCTGTGCTAACTACTAATGCTTTGATTATCTAACATTTAACAGCTCTGCAGCTCCAAGATGCTGCAAGATGTCTACAAAAAAAAAAACCCAATCCATAGACTGAAGTGTCCTTTCCCACACTCTGTTTCTGATTTCTTTCCCATTTCACCCTGACCTTTTGTCTTTTTTTTAAGCTTTATTTATTTGGGTTTTTTTTTTTTTAAATCTGGAGAAGTGCTGGAAAAAGTGTTTTTCCCTTCAAGTGGATTCTGTTTTCATGGCAAACCTGGCTGTGTGCTGGAAATCTCTGGAGGGTGGATTTTCACATCTGGAGACTCCAGTTCAGCCTTTGAATGACCAAAATGAGGGTGACCTTATGTTCTGCTTCCTTGAGATCATTTTTCAAAAAGGAGAAAAGTGACTGAAACTAATCCTTAATACAACAAATGGCACAAGTGATTAGTACTTTCCCAACTTGACCTTAAGATGTTTCCACTATGTTCTATTTATTTAACTACATGTTTATAAAGTAGTTAAATAAATATTTTTTTTCCCGTGGCAGTTCAAAAACCAAACAAAAGCAGATGACAAAATAAGAAGGCTCCTCAGAAAACTCAGAAGACCCAAACCCACTGAGCCCAGAAGCTCTCCAAGATGCAAATATTCACTTGTGCAGTGTAAAATCAGCATTGCTGCCACTGCCCTGCTTCTGATGTGCAGCCCTAAAGCTCATTAATGGTAATGAGGGAAGCACAGGGGAGCACAGACCTCCAGCACCATCCAAGGACAGCACTGGGAGCACTTTAATCACGGGGTGCTGCTCCCCCAGACACTGCCCTGGTGGGGAATGAAGGAGCTGCTGATCCCCTCAGCCTGGGCCATCCCTGCTGCTCCTCCAGCCCAGTTCTCCTGGGCAGCCAGGCTGGAGAAATCTCCTTCATGTACACCCTCCTGCACTCCTGGGCAGCCAGGCACATCCCTGGGGAATCCTTTCATGTACACCCCCCTGCCTCCACAAACCTTGTTCTTCATTCGGGGAGCTCCCATCACCTGGATTGTCACCTCTCTCCCAGAAATGCTGCTCCAGCTCACCAGAGGTGGAAGCAAACAGCAGCACAGGAGCAAAGCAGGTTGGGGTTTGGGTGCAGAGGCCAATTTCTCTTCTCAAACCCATAATTCCACCACAAATATCAGCTGGTTTTTGGACAGAGACCCTGATACAGTTCACACACCTGTGACCTAACAATTAAGGAATATTCACTAATCCAGGTTGTGACACCTCAGTGGCTCTGGGTGATGCCTCAGGTTTGGCTTTTCAATGTTTCACATTCTGTGCTGCTTTAGTGTGTGGGGCTGGGTTCACATCAGGGATGCTGAGCTCTGTGCACAGAGCAGGGACACAAAACAATTCCTGCTCCAGCTGGGCACCAAGGACAAATGACCCAAATCTCAGCCCAGGAGCACAAACACCGTGGGCTGCAGAGAGAAAAACAAGCAGGGTGGGACTGCAGGGCTAAAGCTGGAATGGGACAATGAACTGCAAGGTGCAAATGGAGCAGAGCTGATCCCAGGGACAGAGCCCGTGCCCGGCCGTGCATTTTGGGGCCATTTTGGTTCATCTTGGGTGCAGCCCTGGCTGGGCTCTGGTGCTGCCCAAGGTGGATCCATGGAGGAGATGCTTTGAATCAATCCCTGCTTTATTCTGGAGCTCCGTCCAGCCTCTGCTCTAGGGCAGCCTGCACAAGGCATCACAGGGAATATTCCAGATGCATCCTTGGAGCCCAGGAGTTTGGGAAGAGGGAGTTCTGTTGCTGGACTCCGCAATTACAGCTGCTCCTGAATGCCAAAGCTGCTGCCAGCCCTGTCCTTGCACTGAGCACAAACTCCAGAGAAATCTTCAAAGTCTGAGCCCTTACACCAGGAAAATCAGCAAGACCTTCCAGAGTATGGAACAAGCAGGAAGAGAAAACAAATAAAAGCTATTTTAGATGTCCCTGATAATCCACATAAGCTGTCAATAGAGGGGAGCCAATAAACCCAGCTTTTCCTTGCCAGCAGAAATGGGTGTTTACTTATAAAAAAAGCACTAACTAAAGTGTGATATACCCCTTCATTGAAGGTAGCACACAAAAGCAAAGCATCACATGAACTCCTCCTCACTTGCAGCAGAGCTGCCTTTCAAGGATAATTCTCCCAGATCCCACAGCACAGGAATTGGCCTCTGAATATCAAATGTTTCCTGAGCTCATCCAGGGATGCCTGGATCACTCTACAGCAGATTCATGGCCCAGCTCCTCCCCAGGGAGGCAAACAGGAATGTTCACATTTGCTGCAGCTCCTGTGCAACTCTTGGTGTCACTTGGAGCTCCCCACACACATCTGCTACTACTGCTCAGGAAAAAGCCACTCTGTTTCCACTTAAATATTTTATCTCACCTTAATTACTGCTGATGTACTCAGTGCTCAGTGCAGAATATCTAATTGCTCCTGGAGGGAATTAAAACCCAGTAAGTGCTCAGGCTCTTTTTCAGTGGTACCTGGAAGAAGCCCACCTGATGGTCCTTCCCATGGTTAATTTTCCCCCATTTCTCCTCAGCAGTGCTTAATTGGAGTAATTAGTTTAATTTGGGATTGTCACTCAGCTGAGTCTTAACAGATCCCCCTTGCTCTCACTCTCATTCACAAATAGGCAGCTTCCCATTGTCTCCCTGCTTTAATTCTAACATAAAGGTTTGAATTTTACTTAAAACTTTACTGATAACAGCAGGATTTTTTTTGGAGACTGCTTAGAAAAATGTCTTCTCCAAATTACAGCAGTAAATTAACCCATATTTTTCTATATATGATTTCTACTCTATGTTCTTTCTGGGCTCCTAATTGGTTTCCACCCCCAGACCCTACCTCCAAAAACTCAACAATTAAAGTGAAATTTTGTACTGAAAGGCAGTTACTCAAAATTAGCTGTTCTTTTTTTCCCTGTGAGGCACCATTCCATAAAAATCCTCTGAAATAATACTCTATAGCTCAGAGGTTAAATTGATCTCATTTCTCCTTTTTTTCTATTTATGGTCATCACTACACAAAACAGGAATTTCCACCAGCAGTGTCACAGCCCAAGCCCCACTTCCCTGTAACACTTACAATCATATTTATCTGAGTAAATTCAATTTAAAATCTGAGGGAGAAACAGAGTGACTTTAAATCCTAGCTGTGAAAATTGGAAATGGGAACACAAGATTGAAGATAAGAACAGGGGAGAAAAAATGCAGGCAGAGGGATTCAGTTCATTCTTGACTTTTGAAAAGGAGCATCACACAGAAGGAACAGGACAAAGGGAGTTGTTGTGAGGGAAGGATCCCAAAGAAGCTGCTTCCTCCTTCCTGTGTGTCATCAAGGGGTGGAAATCAGAATATGCCTTGGAAAAGAGGAAAGCCAGGTCTGCTGGGGGTCTAGACTAAAATAAAAGTTTCCCAAGAGATGTTCTTTAATTCAGAAGTTTGTTAAGCAGATATCAATAGCCATGCTCTCTCACACATCAGATTTTCCACTTCTTGAATATCTACACTCATTACGTGTCCTGAAACAATAGCCCACACAGAATTTGTATTTTCCTGAGTATTTCAAATTATTTTGCATTTATTTAATCTTTTCTCCATCATGGGCTTCGAGGAGAACCTTCCAGATGAATGTGAGGTGTTCCATCTCATAATAAATGTACAGAGAAGCAATGGGGTGTGGGGCAGTGGGACAGACCTGAGAAAATCTCCACCATTCCCATACCCAGGTGCAAGGGGGACTGGAGGGCAACATCCCAAAGCAGCCCTTTCCCCATTTTCCACCAGCCTGTGTGTGTGGGAAGGCAAAGAGAGATGGAACAAATGGCTCTGTCCTGGTCACCATCTCCATCAGCCCTGGCTGGGATGATCCAGCAACAAAAAATGAACGTGGGAAGAGAAAATGCTTCCACCAGGGGCCAGTGAAAATGGATTTGATAAAATTTAAATAAAATAAAAATTCAATATTGGGCATCCCAAAGGGAGAAGGCTATTTGGTTACTGCAGGTGTGGGCATCCCAAAGAGAAAAGGGTATTTTGTTATTGCAGGAATTGGGTATCCCAAAGGGAAAAGGGTATTTTGTTATTGTAGTATTGGGCATCCCAAAGGGAAAAGGGTATTTTGTTATTGCAGGAATTGAGCATCCCAAAGGGAAAAGGGTATTTTGTTATTGAAGATATTGAGCATCCCAAAGGGAAAAGGGTATTTTGTTATTGAAGATATTGGGCATCCCAAAGGGAAAAGGGTATTTTGTTATTGAAGATATTGAGCATCCCAAAGGGAAAAGGGTATTTTGTTATTGTAGTACTGGGCATCCCAAAGGGAAAAGGGTATTTTGTTATTGTAGTATTGGGCATCCCAAAGGGAAAAGGGTATTTTGTTATTGTAGTATTGGGCATCCCAAAGGGAAAAGGGTATTTTGTTATTGCAGGAATTGAGCATCCCAAAGGGAAAAGGGTATTTTGCTATTGCAGTGCTGGGCATCCCAAAGGGAAAAGGGTGTTTTGTTATTGCAGGAATTGGGCATCCCAAAGGGAAAACCCAAGTGTAGGATGAGCATCTGAATGGGTGAAACTGCCCATCCTGGGAGGATTCCTGCTCTCATTAACCTCACAGGAAGAGGAAATGGAAAGGGATCAGGGAGCACTCCCTGTGGGAGGGAGGGAAGAGCAGATTTCCCCGCAGCCAAGTTCCCTGTGTGGGGCTCAGAGCACAGCACTCAAGGACACAGCAAAGTGGGACAGGGGAAGTTCAACATTTGAGTTTTCAGGAAGGGAGAACACCAACTCTCAAAACTTTGCTTCTCTTAAGGCTGCTAAAAAATCTCAGACATATCTGAAGTCAATATTTCAACTTCTTAGTGGGAGCTCACCCAGTTTCAAACCCCATGGAGAGCCCTGTGCTCAATTTTGATGAAGTAAAAATTTGTGTAAAAACTGCATTTCCAGAATTATTAAATAAACAAGCGCTGCTAATGGGCAGCATTCTGCTCTGCATAAATTCTGCTCACATTTACAGGGGTATAAATCCAGCCCAATGCCTTGGGCTGCACCAGAACAACTCCTGGGTATTTATCTGCCTGGCAGGAGAAATATTTTCACTCCTAAGAGGGGACACTTTAGGGAGATATTTGGAAAAAAAGTGTAATACTGAATGGCCTCACTGGCTCAGCCCAGTCCCTTAGTTTCCAGATAATAAGATCTCAGTAAAAAGATTCACAAATCTCTCCAATTTTCCTTCTTTGGCACTTGCAACTGTCCATGTACAAGACAATTTAAAAAACTAGAGGAATATCATCACCATAGATGCATTAAAAAGATGTGTATTAAATATTCCTTACTGATATGATTAGTATCAATATTAAATATATTAAAATAGTAACAGTCTGTTTTATAAAATATTACTTTCAGTACTAAATATTCCTTATTGATATTATTTTATAGGAACCACTCCTGTTTCTACAGAAGGATTTATGTGATTTTCATAGCAGATATTTGAATCTCTCCAAGTCCTGTATTGACACAAATTTGTGGGGTTTTGTGCATGATTCCATGTTAAGAAAAAATACATTTTGCTAAAGTAGTGGGTCTTTAGACATTTGTAGCTCACACACAACCGGTGCTCATCTTGCTGGTATCTTTTAAGAATAAAAACTATAGGAAGCTGATTAAAGCATGGATCCAACAGAGTTTAAATTCCACCCTGATCCCTTGAGGTTTTTTCCCACCAAGACAAAATTTCAAGACCTCTTCAAAGACTGAAACAGAGGAACTGAATGAAATTACAATAATTGATGAAATCCCTTTTAAGTCAACAGCCTTAAAACATTTCCTTTTGTGCACAACCACACCAGTGACTCCAAAGTGAAATTCACTGAGACCTTTCTGCCATAACTTGGTATTTCCTATTTTTGTAGACATCAGATAAGGACTTCTCAGTGCTTTTTACACTAACTTCAGTTAGATTTTTCTTTATTCCACTCATTAAATCTACCTTAAACCAATTAGCAAAGCACAGAGGCAGTGCAGTGAGTACACTGAGAGCAGGCTGTCTCTCTAAATTGACATGGGATTCTCTTAGCTTTGATTTTTTGGCTATTTCCAGAGTGCATTTGAGATAAGGAACATTCATTTGGCCTTTCCTTAACAGAGAAACACTTCCAGAGAGGAAAACTTTCCAGTGTTCTTTCAATAATGGTGCTCAGGGGAATATTGCTATTGGCGAGACACGTTGGGTAATTAACTATTCAAAGTGTTAATTTGAAATGGGTGAGAGGCAGCTTGGCTCAAGGCATGGAATGTTCTCCAGGAATATCTGTCACAGATTGACAGCCTGGTGTGGAGATAAAGCCTGGGGCTGTAAACCCAAAGCTGAGGTTTCCATTTCTGAATCAATAATCAGTGCAAGCAATCAGCACAGCTCCTCCTCAGGCACCAGCTGAATGCAGAGTTTGGTGAAAACCCAAAGAGGGGGATGTGAAAATCCCCCAAAGCTTCAACCTGGGAGGTTCTGCAGGAACCCCAGTGGGGGAGCTGAGCTCCTTGGGATGGGGAATGGGATCCCCAACTCCTCCTGTGCTGAGGAACCCTGCGTGGGCACAGCCCTGCTCTGAGCCAGCGCACGCCCAGCGCCTGGACTGGCACATGCAGCACCCAGGACAGGGTCAGACACCCCCCAGGACTCCAGGGTGAAAGAGGAATGAACAAGGAGCTCTTTAATGTCCCTCTCACCACATGAGTTCAGAAAGTGCCCAGAAATCTCTGTCCTGAGAGCACCCCTGTGTTTATTGCAATAAACATCTGGGTGCAGAACCAGTAACTCAGCTGAGCTGGCAGAAAATGGAATGTTTCCTTGAGGAACTGAGCCCAACCCAGTGCCCAGCTCACAGCCCAGCTCAGCCCAGAGCCCTGTCCCATGTCCTTCTGTGTGTGACAGAGCCCTGACCAGTGCAGGATGCATTCCAGGGGGATGATTACCACCCATTGTCTCACAAGAGCTCAGTTATTTTTCTTTCCCAGACTGCAGAAATCCCTCTCGTTCTCCCCCACTCTCACAACTCTTTTGTTTGTGTCTCAGCTTGCTGTGCTTGGCCCCTGGCCACAGCCCTGATTCCTGCCCCGGTGGATGGAGGGTGACAGCTTTGCCTTTGAAGGAGTTCCAAGGCTGCTGTTGGGCTGAGCAGCAGGGAACAGCCCTGCCCAACCCTCCCTGGCCTCTCCCACATTGCTCCCCTTCCTTCCCAGAAACCTGCAGTCCTGGAAAAGGCACAGGGGGGGCTGATCACAGTTCCCAGAAGAGGTTTTTAAGCAACAGATGAACTTTAGGCACACAGAGAGAACACAGGAGCTGGAAGGGACATCAGAGAACATCCAGAGCATCCTCTTGTCCTAAGGCACATCCAGCTGTACCTACACTGCTGGCAGATATTTGCCTCACTGGTTCTTGCTGGATTCCAGTCACAGGCAGTTTAATTGGCAAATCTTATTTGAATTTAATCCTTTCAGTCCTAGCCTGAACACGGACACGGAGAACTCATTCCTCATATCCTTCAGTTTCAACAGGCACTTAAAATCCATCCCTGCAAGCAGTGACAGCTCACTCTGCCCAGGGTGCCTGACATTCCAGTGTCTACAGAACACTCTTGTGCTTGGCACAGTGCCCTTGCCAGCAGCAGAGCCCCCCTCAGCTCTGACAGGGAACCAGGGAATTTCCTGAGCTGGAAGGGACCCACCAGGATCACTGAGTGCAGCTGCTGGCCCTGCACCCACAGGAGTGACCACAGGTTCACTGGTTCTTATTTCCCACATTTCTAATCTCTTTTCTTGGAAGATCTCCCTCTGGACACAGAACAGCCTTAATCCCACTGACCTGACAGATTTCATTTTCTCATGAGCTGAAAGTGCTCACAACTTGCAACAAAGGTTTGTGCAGAACTAAAACCTGCTCTGCACGAGACAAAGAGTTTGCAGAGAGCCTGAGAGTGCATTTCCTGCATTACTGAATTTCCTACCCACTCATCTCAGCCTTGGCTCATTTCCTACTGTGACTGATGCTCAGCTGGCAAGATGAGAGGAGGTGAAATTCTGATTTAACACTTGCAACACAGTTTGTTTGGCTCTGGATTGTTTTTCTGTTTTTTTTTAATTACCCAGTTTCTTACAGCACTTTTGTCTCTCACACTGTTAACCTGGAAATAGAAACGTGCAATAGTACACATGCTCTGATAACATTTAATTTTTTCAGCTTGAGGAGGATAACCGCAAGATTTAACAGGTGATGAAAAACCTTTTGTGTCTTTTTTTGTACCTTTGAATGTTCCTGAGGCACAAATGAAGGCACAGCTGTCCCAGTGTAGCTGTAGGCTGGCACTTACCCAGTGGAGGGGTTCATGATGCAGCCCCCTTTGTCAGTGGAAGCTCTGCAGCTGCAGCCCCTCTCCAGGGTGTCGTGATTCATGCCAAAGTTGTGCCCCAGCTCGTGAGCCAGCGTCACTGCTGCACCCAGAGGGTTTTCTGAGTGATCCTTCAAAACAAAAACCCACAGGAGAACCAGTCAGCTCAGCACACAAACCCGGCTCAAGGCACACATTCCCCCTCCAAGGTCCCATTGCCTGTCCTTTGAAATGGTTTATAAGTTTTACTCTGTTGTAAAATAAACTCAATTTTAAATTCATCCTTGTGGGGATTTCAGGACAGCCTTTCTGGCCACCCAGTTTCCCCATCAGACATTTGAAACCATTGAGCAGCTGTGAACATCTCTTTACTGGGGCTTAACATTCTGCTGTTCAAGGAACCCCCCAAAGCCCCAGGTGCCCCAGGTGGCAGAGAGAGCTCACCAGACACGGAGTGTTGGAAAGGGCAATAATTTATGGGTGAGGATGAGTGTGGTGAGGGACAAGTTAAGGAGGCAAATTAAAAATGCAGCCAGAGATTTCACTCAGTGTATTTAATCTGCTTCAGACTGTTTCGATAATATCAGAATGTTCAAGATTTCACAAACCTTTTAAGAAAAACCAAGAACCTTTAAAAATCTCCTTTTTAAAATGAAAGGCCAGAGCAAGCCAAAATCTTTCATGGCCTCTTATTAACCTATAAATACTCTAAATGTTGAAAGTGTCAGTTTGAAATTTTAACACTAATCCACGTTTAAATGCTGATTGTTGGGACAATAATTTCTGAGAAATTCACTGCATGATTTGATTACGGGCTGCTGATCAGAATGATGTTTTGGCTTAACCACAAGGAAGAGACCTTTCCACACTGATCATTTTCCTTGAGGGAAAAAAAAATCCACTACACTTGTAAGAAAGCTTTCCCTGAAGGCATAAACATGTAATATAAATGCATGATCCACTATTTATCAGTCAGTAAATGGAATTACTGTGTGCAGCTGCCTGCTCTAGAAGCTTGCATGAATATATTCACTTTAAATAACTCTTTCAGCATCATCTAAGCCAAATTCCAGACTAAAAAGTGAAAGGTAGAACTGTCTAAAACATTATCTGTGTACTAATGGAGGCCTTAATACACGACTTGGGGTAGATTTAAGAGTTTCTTCTTTCATCTGTCTGGGCCAATATTTTTAGTAAATCATTTCTCAAGCAGCAAACAAAATCAAGAAGAGAATACAGTCATTCTAAAAAAGTCAAAATGTTCCTTCTGTAATTGGAATCAACTCAAAAGAATTTTATCTGTTCACAAAATGTCTCTTCTTTTAAAAAAATCCTGAATTTTAAAATCTTGATATAAAAATCTTGTGACAGGCAGTTTGTGTGCAGTTTGTCCTGCTCAACACCCACATAATGAGATATCTTATCTAGATACTGGTCTGATACAGATGGGTTTATCTTTGTGCACACAGTAATTGATGGAATACTTAGAGAATTCAGTGTAATTGAACCTGATGTCACAAAAAGAGCACAACCTCTCACTCAAATGGGAAAAAAAATGCAGGGCTGAAGATTAGGAAACCAGCAAAATAATTCCATATAATTTACCACTGAGTCACTGGATGATGCCCTGAAACTCAGGCTATCTGGTCAAGGCAGAAACTCCTCACTGAGCTACAGACACCCAGCAAATTAAGCTCAGACTTTCTTTATATTTCCAGTGTCTCCTCCACTGACTGCGCAGTGATTATATTTCTCTGAATACTCTCAAGCTGTCAACTAAAACTAAAACCAAGGATTCACACAGTCCACTCCAGAAGTGGAGCAATAAATGATGTGAAATGCAATTTGGGACTTGAAAAGGCAAACAATTATTGCAGCCCATGCGGTTCTCATTACTTGCTCAGATCCACTTGGAATGCAATTTTATCAGCTTCTAGAGAGGGTTTGCAGAAGGAGGAATGTGATGCCTCAGCAAAAGAGGTTATTTGAAGACAGCATAAATGAAGATTATCAAAACAAACAGTGACATGTTCCATTTGATACTGAGGCCACTTAAGAATCACAAGGACTAAAGAAATGAATAGCAATGTGACTTTGATTTATTCCACCAGGGTCCTTCAAAGTTAACTTGAGCAGTAAAAGTCATTACCAAACACATTTCACAACCACTGAATAAGCAACCATCTACTGTTAAGGCATTATAAGCTGTTGCACAAAACATGCAGCTGCTTTCAGCTGAATTCTGCTTCATTCCACTGGGATTTCAATCAAACCCTAATCATTAAATGCTGTCACCTACAGCTCCACCAGGCAAATGCCCTGCTTGCTCCTGGTATATTCAGCATGTTCACTCTGTTCATGGAGTCACAGAATGGTTTGAATTGGAAGGGAGCTTAAAAATTATCCAGTCCCAGCTCAATTTCCACTGTCCCAGGTGCTCCAAGCCCCATCCAACCTGGCCTTGGGCACTTCCAGGGATCCAGGGCAGCCACAGCTGCTCTGGGCACCCTCACAGAGGACAATTTCCTCCTCATATCCCATTTAAATCTCTCCTCTGTAAGTTTAAAACCCTTCTCCCATCATTGTCTGCCCAGATAAAAAGTCCCTTTCCTTTTCTCTCAGAAATATTTTACTTTTAAATCCATGAATTCAGTGGGCAACCTTTGGAAACAGAAGAATGAAGACTGAATCACGTCAAAGACTTGCTTTAATGTCAACTTCTCTTTGGTTTTTCTGTGACACTACAGAAACTTCACAGGGAAATGAAATGATAAAGGTCTTGTTAAAGCTCCTCACACTCACATGGCTGCTCTCCCTGCTTTGAGTTCCTCTGAAAATTAATGGCAGACAGGGTGTCACCCACTGAGAGAGCTCAGCCCTATAGAAAAGAGACAGGCAGGCTCCCAGGGAGGCATGACAGAGGAATTTAGATCATAAAGCAGAGCTGACTAACTGCAGAAAGAAGCAGGAAAATCACATCAGACAAGAGTCACTCCAGATTTTGTATTCAAATGTCATTTCTGACGCAGTCTCTCATTGTCTTTTCTTCCAGAACAGGTTTTAGAGTGTGGGAGCTTTTGGTGTTGAGGGCTGGGGGTGGGATGGATGAGAAATTGGCTGAATTATGAGGTTGGCCAAATGTTCATTTGTGCAGTGCTGAGACACCTGAGCCCTGACCTTCCCAGGCTGAGGGTGATTCATTCTTTACAGAATCACAGAATCTTTTAGGGTGGAAAAGACCTTTAAGACCATGGAGTCCAACCATTCCCAGCACTGCCAAGGCCACCACTGCCCCATGTCCCCAAGTGCCACCTCCAGAGGGCATTTAAATCCTTCCAGAGATGGGGACTCCACTCCTTTCCTGGGCAGCTGTGCCAATATATATAAATATATTAAATATAAAAATAAAAATAAAACATAAATATATATATATAAATACAGGTACCAATATATATATAAATATATCTATCTGTGCCTGAATCTGCTTTTTCTAACTCAGGGCATGGTTGGGCAGCTGCACTTTTGGGTTTTGGGGTGAGTGTTTGCTTCATTTGGATTTGGCTCCTTTTTGAGGATTTGCTTAAAGAGCTGGAGAACGTTTCTGATTATTCTGTACAAGTTTCAAGTTAATTTGCACCTCAAAAGCTTAAATTCACTGAATCTCTGGGTAACATCCTGCTCCCCTTCACCACAGAAGCTTCAGCCTGGCCCAGGACTCATCCACAGAGCCTGGGTTTCTCCTGGACAGATAAATCAGTCCCCTCTCTATGAGAATGCTCTAAAGAAATGCTGATTCTTGTTTTCTTGTTACTGGAATGAACTATTAGTAATTATTTCTCTTTAAAATGACAGCTTCCAGAGCAAAGAGAACTGACTTGGCTGTAAATTACACTGTGGAGTATTTTAAATCTTATGCTAAAAATTAAAAGGACAGAAAGTCATCGTTAAGGGCATCTCTGACTGCAGATAAAGCCAAATGGCTGCAGGGCTGAGTCAAATGGGTAAAATGGGGCTCTCTGCCTCATCTGTGCCTTTACCAAGACTTGGGGGTGCACTGGGACACTCCTACAGCTCTTTCTTCCTTTTTTCCTTCCTTTTCCTTTTGTACCTCTCCCCCAGTGAATAATTGTTACAGACAGCAATTACAGACTCAGCTTCTCAAGCTACCAAGAGCCTGAAACCTTTATCTTTTCTACAACTTTGACACAACTTTTCCCAAATTATGTGATTTGACCGTTCTAGTTTAAAGCTTCTTCCCCCTGTCTTAGCACAAAGCACAGCAAAACTGAAATTTAAAAAAAGAAAAAATCAGAAAGAAAGTACATCAGAACTCCTTGCAGAGATTGGACAAGATGTTTGCTTGTGTGTTCACCATGTCTTGCATCTAACAACAACAATCATGCCCTGGGAGAGACTCAGCTGGAATAAATGCTGCCATTGTTTGTTCTCTCTGTCTGGCAGTGCAATAAAACCACTGCTGCAAAGATGGAAAATAATGCCTAACACAGGAAACTCTATAAATACAGAATAAAATCAATATAATAAAAGATTCAGGATAGACTGCTGCTGCCTGTAACACAAGTATACCCAAGTGTATAACAAATACATCTTCTGGTTCTCTTCCTCACAGCACCTCAGCACCTGGTTCAATAACAATTAGAGGAATAAACTCCTTGCAAAGAGGCCCTGCTATATTTTAACGCAATATTTTTGTTGTTTTCACTATGGCAACTATCACTTACAAGCAATCCGAACAACAGAGGGATGGAAAATGGGACAGATGGGGCAGGTTCAGGAGGCAGGAGTGCAGGGCTGGTGTGGTGTCCCCCCAGCTGGGCCAGTGAGAGTGGCTGAGAGCTTGCCCCACTTACCATGACGACCCCTCCAGACTGCTCTGCCGTGCACATGCTCATGATGGGAGCCATGCCAATGGTAGTGCCCTGGAAGTACACCCCGCTGCAGAGGGAGAGGAGACACAGAGCCGCCAGTCAGCGCCACGATACCCCCCTGTCCCCTCCAGCTCTGGGTTTCTGCCAGTCTCAAACACAGACCCCGCATCTGCCCCTCACATTGGCAGCTCTAAAGCAATGGAAAGCCCGGATGGGCTGCGCTGCCTCAGCTGAACTGAACCACGGTGCCCCAGCTCTTGGGGCACCCACTGCATCACCCCCATTGGGTCACCACAAATGAATCATCTGCACTGGATCACCCTCGATGGATCACTCCCAATGGATCATCCTCACTGGGTGACCCAAAATGGATCACCCTCATTGGGTCACCCCCAGTGGATCACTCCCAATAGGTCACCCTCAAAGGATCACCTCCAATGGACAACCCTCATTGGATCACCCTAAATGGATCATCCCCACGGGATCATCCCCAATGAATCACTATCACTGGATCATCTTCATTGAATCACCCCCACTGGATCATCCCCAATTGATCACTCCCAATGGATCACCCTCACTGGATCACTCCCATTGGATCATCCCCAATGGATCATTACCATTGGATTATCCTCAATGGATCATCCCCATTGGATCTCCCTCGCTGGATCATCCCCAATAGATCACCCCCACTGGGATCTCTCCCAATGGATCATCCCCAATGGATCACTATCATTGGATTATCCTCAATGGATCATCCCCATTGGATCTCCCTCGCTGGATCACCCCCAATAGATCACCCCCACTGGGATCTCTCCCAATGGATCACCCTCACTGGATCATCCCCAGTGGATCATCCCCACTGGATCACCATCACTGGATATCCTCATTGGATCACTTCCACTGGATCATCCCCAATGGATCATCCCCACTGGATCACTCCCAAATGGATCATCCCCAATGAATGATCCCCTTGGATCACCCCCATTGGGTCACCTCCACCAGATCACCCCCACTGGATCACCCTCCTCAGCTTTCCCTGCTGCAACAGGACCCTTGTTCCCCTCCTCTGTCTCTGAGGCTGGGAACAGGAGCACAAGCACAGAGATGGTGTCTCTAACTCAAAGCAGGGTTATTGTGATGCAGGGGGAAGTTTATGTGCTGCTTGTGGTGATGCACAGCCTCGAGTGTAATAATTTCAAACAAAATGTTATTGTACATATAGAGCAATCAAATATCTCAGGGGGGACAGTTTGGAAAGGCTCAATTTATTCTTATTCAGGTAATGTAAGAAGTAAATAACTCCTTTTAATTACTGAGACATCAGTTGTGTTTATCTGCTCAGTATAAAGAATAGTCAATTGATCAAAACAATATCTATTCAACAAAGATGTGTTCCTCTTTCCTTTTTTTTGAGAGTGCTTTTACTTTTACAGAACCATAGACTGGTTTGGGTTGACAGGGGCCTTTACTCAATTCCTTTACTCCAAGAAAAAGGAGCAATGTAAAATATGTTAATGGTTTAATTTTTAAATCATGAATGCAAATGAATTGTCTAAATTAGACAGCATTTTCACACATACTGAGGTCTTTTCATTAAGAAATAGGCTTCACTTAGGGTCAGAGCAGGACTGCCTTTCCCAGTGACAATTTAGACTGAGGGCAGTTTGAATTGGTTGTAAATTCCCACCCTGAGCATGCAGCAGCTGATTACAACCCCTGCTCTACAGGAGTTACAGACAGGCTCAGGACAGGCTTTGAGCACCAGGGATGGGAAAGGAAACTCACCTGGAGCACCTGCAGAGTGATCTTGTGTTTGATGCTTGCAGAGGGGAAAGGCAAACCCTCAGGAGCACAGATGCTCCTTCCAAGAGCTCAGCAGCTGGGGAAGGTCTCAGCACAGTATCCTGAAATCCCCCAAAACCCCCAAATCCTGGTGGGTACCAAATGCAGAGCTGAGCCTACCTGATGAGCTGGGCATTGTCGTGGGCTTTCCGAGGTAGGAGCTTGAGCTTCCTCCAGTCCAGGAACTCGTGCAGGCTGGTGAAGGGGTCCTGGGAGATGGAGCACTTGTCCATGTCATTCCACACCTCCACTCCCACCAGGGCCACTCGGATGTTCAGGGGCCTGTAGAACTGAGGAGAAGAGAAAAGTAGGAAATGTGTGTTTAAAAAATATTTCAGACTAGAATATTTCAACAAAAACATAACAATGAACCTTTGTTGTAGAGGTTAAAACAATTTCTTCTTCAGGGCAAAACACCTGACAGGACTCAGACAAAATATTTCCAAGACTCCCAAAAAAAGTTGTGACCCAACCCAATACTGATAAGACATTCAAAGAGATCCAGGGATTTCCTGCTTCTCCCTGAACTCCCTGCCCGTGCCCTTCAGCTCTGAAGGAACCCCAGGCCATGGCAGATGAGTGTCCCAGGGCTGTCCCACCCCGGATTGCACAGATCCCATCCCAGAGGCAGAGGAACTGTGCTGTGGATCACAGTAACAGCTGAAAACCAGCCAGGCTCATCAAGCCTTGCACAGAGCAGATAAACCCAGTGATTTTAGCCATTTTCCCCCCAGAAAATGCCATTTTGCCTCAAGGGGGGGAGCCAGAGCAACATCAGCAGAGCCACGACAATGTGAGAGAAACATGAGGAAGGAGTCAGGGATTGATCAAGTCCAGATTTGCCTGACAGGCTGACAAAACACCCAGTAGATCTTTGTCTTGTTTCTATGCATTCCAGTCATTTGCAGAGCACCAGCGTTTGCTGAGCATAAATTAAGCATGAAACAAAAAATATATTACAATATGCAAAATTAATTTTGAGCAGGTAACATATAAACACCTGTCCTCTGGCAATAAGTCAGCAAGACAATTATGGACGAGGTGGAGGTGTCTTCAGCAGCTTGTTTTTAATCAGGAATGCTTCTCCTTGAGCTACTGCCCTTGAAGTATCACTTGATAAGTTCTCAGATAAATTAAGACACTCTCAGTTATAATTTCACTACTAGAGTCCTAATATTTTCTGGCCATTCAGCCCAACAAAAATAAACTCTAATTTGCTCAGTAACCACTCTAGAGGATTCTTTGCCTTTATTGTTTACTGTCATGGAATTATTTCAAGACCTAAAAAAATCCAGTCTATGTCTCTCTCTTATTGCTCTCACTCAGCCATCAAATCTGCTTCCTTATTTTTAATTCTACCATCTTCCTTGGATTACACATCTTATTAACTGTGTTTTCACAGGACTTTGTTGGCCTTACAGATGGACCTTCCCTTGTTGCTACAAATGACTTTGTTCTCCAAATTTCTCTTAAAAATAATCCTCTTTTTTTCTATAGGCTGTTCTCTAGGTGATTATCCCCACCCTCTTCCCTGGTGAATAAAATCCTAGGGCTAAATTGGGCTTTTTCTTGGGAATAGATCTTTACATCCCATATGCAGCAGGGCAGAGCTCATGGCTTTGTGTATCAAAAGGCAAATGAAAGGTTTAAATTTGCTTTTCCAGGAGCTTTGCTCTGAAATACTGGAGTAACAGCAAAGCTGCAGGGTTAGCTCCTTCAGCATCCTACAGAAAGTGTGAGAAGGTTGGGAAAGGGAAACAATCCTCATGTTCTTACCTTATCAACGTAGTTTGCAATTTCTATCAGCCTCTGCTTAATTTTTTCCACATCTTTGCCTTGTCTCTGAAACTTGGAATGCAAAGGATCAATGGATCAGCAGCACAAATGTCACAGAGTTTCCCCCCAAGAGCCAGCACATCAGGGATCTTTGGGAATCAGGGGGCAGCCAAAATCCACCAGCAGACTCCTGCTGGATCCACAGTGTGCCCCAAAGGAAACCCAGACTGTGGGGCAGGAGTTTGGTTCTCATGAAAAGATTTTAAAATCTCCAAGTGTTACACAGGGGTCTTTTCAGGACAGATGTTTTGGGAAATAGTTCTTCTCTTTGCAGGTCTTGCAAAGAGTGATTGCAATTCTCTGAGTAGCAGTGTTCAAAGAGACAAAAAAAAAAGTTTAAAAAGGCAGCAAAATAATTCAAGCCAGGATTCAGATCTTTGCCATTCAGCTCAGTGGAACATTTTTACAGCCAGTGCTGGGTACTTTGAAGCTGCCTTTGCAACCCCTGAGGAAGGCAGTCGTGCTCCACGGAATGTGATGGCCAAGCACTGCTCCAGAATCCCTGACAGCCCCACTGAGGGCACTGGGAATGGCAGTGAGGACTTAACTTGCTAAAGGATTGAATATTTATTTGCCTCTTCTTCTATACTGACACAGTTATTTCAGAGTCAAACTCCTTCTGAGGTATTGCAAGAAATTTTACAACTGAGTATCACTGTTGTCCTATCGTAATAATTCCTTCCTTGCTCAGCCCTAATTAGGGAGGATGATTTACCTCAGAAAACATCCCATCATTGTCTGAAGCACCTTCTTTGCAGCACCATGGTAACTGAGCTGAGCTGCCCCTTTGCTGCTCACATAAGTTTTTATTTTGCAGTTCCTTACCTCACGGTTATCTGCCACAATAACAAGCTCCACGTACTTCGTTGTCTTCAGAGTCTCCCTCTTGTACTGTCAAAAAACCATGAAAGTGTTATTTTGTTTTCAGCCCTGATACAACAAAGTGCTTGCAAGAGGAAATACACTGTGTCTCGGGTTTCCTACATTTTACTACGATTTTACTACACACAGATTTGTAGTGTCTTCCTCCTCCTCATGGAAGTTTTCCTTACTAAACCTCTCAGGGTTTGATCACAGAAAGCAGGAGATTGGTGCAAAGTCTCTCTCAACCTTTCAGCTTTCTGCAGTTGAAACGTTTGAGTTATCTTTCCTCACAGGAGAATATCCCCTCCAGCAGAAAGACCTCTGCTATTTCCAAGGCACTTTTAAAGGAGAGATGAGGTAACTTCTAACAAACAGCTCACACAATGGACAAACTGGTTACTAAGAAAAATGAGAGATAAAGGGATATTGAGTGAAGCAGAGAAGAGGTCAAGCAGTCAACTGATAAATTATGTAGGAAGAAAAACCCAAAAATAAAAAAAGCAGAACTAACTGTCAGGGGAAGCAAGTTAACACTTGAAAAATGGAAGGCACACATTTAATTCTGTATCTGCAAATTCATATAAAATGCAGATCTAAAAGAACCATAATGCTTAACTAAAAAAACAAAATCAGTGAAGAAATGATTTTGTAAGAGTACAAAACAAACAAAACATGTCTCAGTTCCTTTGTTACCCTGAATTTAAGTGACCTATTAGTGGCTGTAAAAGTTCTGTGATCTACAGCAGCAGCAGCAGCATCGATCCTATCATTCCTTCCTTGTGTTTGGACCAGGACATTTAGGGAAAAGAGGTCTCAGCAGAGTATCTGATCTTCCTGCCAGAACTTAGAAGGCTTAAACAGATGTCTGACCTACAACTGACCACGATGTCTTGAGCTGCAGCAAAACTCTTTAACCTAAAACATGACTAAAGCTTTCCAAGGAAAACTCCTCCAAGGCAAACTGAGAGATCCCCTAAGCACAGCCAGAGCTGGACATCTCCTTCCAGCCAGATTTCACAAAGTTTTCTTCACATTATCAAACTGTTCCTCTTCACTATCTGCAGATTAATGATTTTGATGTTTTGCAAGAATTGGAGGAAAAGTGAGCGATGCAATCTTCAGTATCTGACCTTCAACCTAATATTTAATAGTGTTGCAAACTCCAATAACTTGAAAAAAGTTTCATTTGGACCATATTTATGGATGGAGAGAGGAGTAAAAGCTGCTGTTAATGAACCAAACATCAAGGATGCAAACACTTGACAGGATTACACTTATCAGGGGCTCTGGCAAACGAGCTAAGGTAGATTCTTTAAAAATTTCTGGCAATAGGGTCTGATGTCACACAGACACAAAAGGCAAATGGCCATGTGGCTGCTGTTTGTGATGGAATTGATCTCTCAAACACTAAAACTCTCCCATTCTGAAATTTATTATGAGGTCCTAAAGAGCTGCATCTCCAAGGGGCCTCTCATCCTCCTCTGAGTGAAGAAGAAAAGATGATACAGGAAAATCTGTGTTCAAAGGAGCAAGGAGAGCTCTGTTACATCAGTTTAGAACATTTTCCTCTCACCAAGAGTAAAACTGTTTGGGCTGGAGTGAGCTGGAGAGAAATTGGCTAGCAGGCATAAAAATCACATAAGCCTCTGGTGACTGACTTGCATAACAAATCTGTTCCTGAGATTTGCCCAAAGGCTATGTGAACTCTTAGGATACAATATTTATTTATGAAATAGACCTAATTATGGCTTCTTTCAGCTTGCTCTCTGCAGCCAGCTGCATCAATGCACAACCCCTTTGCTGGGTTAATCCTTCAGAACTGAAATGAGGAGTCAATGACACAGCCATGAGAGCTGGGGGACAGTGGGCTTTGTTCCTCTGACCATGGTTTCTCTCCTCTGCTTCTCCTCCACCTGATCCTGCCCCAAACCTGCTGTCCCAGCAGCTGGACCCCTTCCTCAGCCTTTCCTGCCTGGCAATTGGTATGGCTTGGATGGACACTGCAGTGGTGCAGCCTCTCTTTCCTCGTGCTCTGAATAATTCTCTCCCTCGTCCTGGTCACCAGCACCACCAAAATGGCTTTTCCTTGTGGCTACAGAGAAAATTCCCACTGCAGGGAGTGTCCTACACACCAGACATTCTGCAGGGCCCTGTCTCAATGGAGCTCAGCAGGAAAATGCTCCTTGGTGCAATTTGAGGGTGCAGTGAGTCAGGAAATGACCCAGGGCAGCTCCAGCAGGGCACAGCCTGTCTGTGACACCTCTGCATCCCCTGCCCTGCTCCACTGCATCTCCTGTTTGGGTCTGGGGAGCTGAGTTTGCTGCCTGTGCCATCCTTCACCTGTGCTTCCATCTAACCAAAGTCCTTGGTGATGCCCTGACTTCACATTTCAGCTCTGCTCAGTAAGAATTTCGTGTAGGTGGCTGAGTGGAGAGTCAGCAGATAAAACCAAACAAAAATCTTCCCCCAGACCTGTCAAGAAGCCAAATATTTTAATCGTGTCCATGAACCTCAGACCAGATTTATGCTTAATTCTGTCACCCAGTGTGACTTGGAGCAGCTTTATGTCTCCCCACTTTGCAGGTCATCTTTATTTGATGTGCCCACTGACAGACTGCTTAGTGACAACACTGAAATATGAAAACTCACTGCACACATGACATTTGACAGCTTTCAAAATTCCTACATTAGAAGCTTAACCAACTTACTCATTAAATATATTGTACCTATCCATATGATGTGACTGCTGACAGGTTTTATAATTATGTCCACTGAACCACAGCAAAAATATTTTTCAGATATTTAAAGTGAAATTTGAGATGTAGTTGAAGCCAGCAGCAAAATGGAAGAACCATAAGGGTAATAATAAAATGGCTTTGGTTGTGTCAGTTTGTTACACACACACATTTTACTTCTGCATTACACTGACTACTTCAGTGGAATTCAAAGTCACAAAGAATTTGGGGAAAACTTAATAAAGTTGTATTTCCAATGTTTTCCACCCACACATGCTTTTAGAAATACACTTAATTCTTATAATGTTACATGCAAAGGCTGATGCTCTGGATGTAATATTCCTAAAAATGTAAAATAAATTAATTCCATTGCTTAATTATATCTAGAGATGTCACTTAGGCTGCTTTCCTTAACAGTGGACCTGAGGCAAAGCTTGAGTCATACATGCAAGTACAAATCCCCATATGTGACATTCAACAAATGCTGATGGCAGATTTGTATCATTATGCAATTCCTGAATACCTAACCCAGCCTTTTCTACAACCCTTATCCTATATGTAGATGAATTTGTTACAGCATTTCCTCTGCCTGGTTTTTGGCTCATTTAATTTTCTAATTTCCATTAGGTAAATGCATCTCACATGAAGTACATTTCTGCCAAAATCACAGCAACTCCAATAACACAGCTGTAAAATAATATGCTGAGAACTTGTTTTGTCTGCATAAGAGACTTTGCTACTAAAATGTAGAGGTTCCAAACCTGGTATTAGCAAAGTATCCCAGCTATCATGTTCTCTTTCATCTTGGGAGGGCAAGAACTTTTCCAGACATTGCTCAGTATTCTCAGGGAGCCTCAAATTCTGGTTCTAACCATATAAGAACCAGAATATATGACCATAATATGAACCCATAAACTTTTCTGTGTTGAAAAGGAAGTGAAAAGCAAGTTATGCATGGCGAGTCCAGGAAAAGTAATAAAGCTTTAACAAATAATTTCATCTGCCCTTCAGCAGACAGCACCGAGGGAAGGCGATGGTGCGGGTTAAGTTTTTGCCTGGTGGAGAATGCTTGGAAATGCTGCCAAGCAGACACAGAAAACACATCAGCCACCTACCCTGGCAGCTGGAGGATGCTGTGGTGTGGCACTGGCAGCAGCCCCCGTGGCAGGGACGTCCAGCTGGTGGCCACAGGACCCCGGGGCTGCTCTCAGCTTCTCCGCTCGGTAGATCTTGTGTTCGCTTGTAGCACCTTCCAATGGCTCCAGAATGTAGCTGCTGTTTCCAAACACAATGATTCCCCTGGGACACAGGAGAGCAGAGTGAGACACGTACTTTTCAGGAGCTTGTCTACACCAGAGTTACACCAAGTTTAATAATGATGGAGTATGAGAAAGCAAAACACTGATTTACAATGTCATGGGAGAGTGGAATAGGAAACATCAAAGCTGTACATTTGTCATTGCAGCACACACTATACTTTAAAAGAACCACTGGCTCACAGAAATCTGTCTCCTCTGAAGTGCTGCACTGCAGAGCAAAATGATATTTGTGCTTTATTTGTTTTCCATTCTCCCAGTGATGCATTGCCGACGCCGCCGGAGCCGCGGCAAACAAAAGAAAAAGAGAAAGTCTTTGGGAAGGAAGGTACAGTGGGAAAACATCCATTCCAGTCTGCAGCTCCATTAGAGCTGCTAAACCAAACCCTGCCAGATCAAAGAGGCCTCGTGGTGTCAGGATGGATTATTAAATATTGCACAGCAGGGCAGCAGAGGGAAGCTCAGACACAGGAAGATTTGGTTCCTGTTTCGCTCATTTTACTGCCCAAAAGAATAATTTGGACAGCAATGCCACCTGCTCCCTGAGGAACCCACAGATTTGGCACTGAAAGCTCTCTTGCTGAGCTCTTTAAGCTACAGCCTGTGAGAGGAAAGAAAGAGGGTCCTTGTGCTGGGTCCTGCCCAGATGCCACAGCAAAGCAAGGGTGACAAAAGGCTGAAAATGGGAAAGGCTGGGAGAGCTGGGGGGGCTCACCTGGAGAGGAGAAGGCTCCAGGGGGACCTGGGACAAGGAATGGGGTGACTTTATTGTCCTACTGTGTCTTTTTGGAGGTTTAGAAGTGTCTGCCCTTTTTATTTCTGTCTCTGCTGCGATAAAGGTAAAATAAAACAACCATTGTGAGAGCAGTGTTGCTGTACAATTTTCCAGACAGTTACAAAGAAGGATAAAATAGGAGAAAAAGGACCCAAAAGCAGGTTAATGAAGACTGAAGACTGATTTAAAAATAAAATTATAATTATGAGGAAAAAGCTACCTTAGTTATCCTATTATTAGAAAGATAGGATGAAGAAACTCCAAGTCTTTGGTCTGCTGACAAATTACCTGAAGTACTAATTCCAAGTTTGCTGCACAATTTTGCTTCAGAGCACCATTAACACCAAGCCAACAGACATTTTCCTGGTGACTGGAACAGCCAAAAGTCCAAGAGAAAAAAGCAGCCTGGCAAGCCAGGATATCAAAATCTGTCCAGGAGCCTGTTTTACTGCCCTGAACCAAGGCTCAGGGTCTGATAATTCATCTGCAGCTCCCTCAGCCCCCTTGGCAGAGCAGGTGAGACAGGTCCAGCCATCCCCCAGCAGCTGGGAGTGATGAATCAGGGAGATTTATCCCAGATCAGGGCTGATTTATCCCAGCAGCTCCAGCCAGATCCCAACAGCGCTCCTGACACATGGGACACCTCGGGCAGGTCACCCCTGATTTCAGTAACCTCACAGCTCTGAATTATTGTCAGAGCTGCCTCACTCCTTGGAGGATTGAGGAAATGAGGACAAAACATTCGCTTTGCTCCAAAAACCAGCAGCCCTGTAATCAGCACAATCAAATAAGGATTGTTGTCTTGGCCTGGTGCAATTAATCATTTAATTTTGGAGGCAGGAGTCCATTAGTCACTGTTTGAAATGGGCCAGCCTGACCAGCTCCCTGTGTTGACAACTCAGAAACAACAGAAAAGCATGCAGGGGTTTATTTTTAATGCTAAATCTGCCCTTCTTAGAACATTCACTTTCAAAATTAGAAGCTTGAACAATTTTCTTTAATTACTTACACTACAAAGGGAGAGACTTAGTTGTATCCTGAGTAGAGTTCACCATTTTTTTTAACATTTTAAAGTGAGCATCTTGTTTTCAGGAGTTCATATCCAAAACGGGCCACATCAATGCCACAATGTATCCCTTATGTCTGAAAGAACTAAATAACTATTTCTTTAAAAAGAACTAAATAACCATTTCTTTAAAGAGAACTAAATAACCATTTCTTTACCCCTCATTTCCTTTAGCTGCTGAGGGTATGGACAAATGATCAGATCCCAGAATGATTAATTTGGGTTTTTCCTGAGCACACCAGTCTGATTCCCATCCCAAGGGAAACATGGGCCCTTAAGGACCAGTTTGCCTTTGGAGCAATCCCAGGAGAAGGAAAATCTGCAGATTTGGCAGAAAGAAAACCAGACTTTTCATTTAAAGCACACTTATCCCTTGAGTGCTGCCTACAGGATATCAGTACTTGGCTTGTGACCATCTATAATAAGATAATGAATATCAAATATGAATTTTCTTGGCCAGCTCTCTGGTTTTGACTAATTTTCTTTTCCTACAATTGCATTTTTTCCCCCATTGTGCAGTGCCAAGCACAGCACCTTAAAAATGTAACGAGTCAGGAGTTATGGTTCCTTTCCTTTTTATTTTTTGTGTGTGTGAACAATACCCACCAGTAATTCAGGACTGAGAATTTGAGGCAAATAAAATAAATCTCTAGCTACTGGTTCCTTGCACTCTCCTTAGGTGTCTCCCAGAAGCTTCTGTTGCTCCTCCAGCATTTCTGTGTCTCCCCCTTCAGCAGGGATCCCCCACACTCCTGAGTGAGCCCATGTTCCCAGAAACTTTTCTATTTTTCAGCAGCCATTAATGCTAAACAATGTTGTGTTTCCCACTGTGGCAAACGGCACACTAAACTACAGATCCCCAATGAAAAATTACACCAAGAACCCCAAAGAGATTTCAGCAAGTCCTTAAAACCAACTGTGGGATTTCTATCAGACAAAGGACCACCAGAATTCCCAGGATTATAAATGTTCGAGGGGGGAAAAAAGCAATATGAACTATTCAAATTTTAGTGTCAGGTGTTCAATTCTGGGTTTTCCTCGGTCCCAAACCTACAGATGCTGGGATGTCAGACAGATTTACAAAAGAGGCAGGCAGGAAAGCCAGGAGACAGCCCCAACCTACCTGAAATTCTCCCTGTGTCTCGTCCATCGCTGGTAGCAGAGAGGGAGGGGAAATCTCCACCCCAGAGCACTGCAGACAGCAGCTGCCAGGCTGCAGCCCACCTGGGAGCAGCTCCAGGGTGCTCCTGGGCCTGGCTCAAACCTGGCGCCGGCTCTGCACTGCGCCAGGGCTCAGCACCAGCCCAAGCACCCCCAGAAACCCGCGGGGCTCGGCCTCCTCTCCTCCCTCCCGAGCCCTGTGGGCACCTGGGAATGCCTGTGGGAGGTGGGAGAGCTCTCCCCGCCTCAAACAGAAATTAAAACTCACAGAATTCTGTAAGGTTTTCTGTGAGCTGTTTAGGTGGCCTGGAAAGGCCCAGGGATGGCCTTGAAGAGCCGACGCTTCAAAGGACGAGACTTCTGATCTTGTCTCGGTCTCGGTGTTTATTAATTGTTTATCTAAAAGATTTTCTTTCAGCCCGACAGAGGTCTGCACAGCAAGTCAGCCATGGGCACACTCCGCGAGCCCCCTGGGCGGTCACTTATCTTTATACCCGAAGTTACGTGTACAATATTTATCATTTTTCCCCAATACCTTCTACCCTTATTAACCGGTGCACTTTTAGTAATAACCAATCCCAAAGTGCCACCACCACCACAGAAGATGGAGGCCAAGAAGAAGAAGAAGAAGAACAGGACACGCCCCAATTCCTCCATCTTACTTCTTTAGACCCCCCTGTACCAAAATCCTAAACCCTGTGTTTTACACTTTAACTAACTTATCCCTTCACCATTCACCCAGTGAATTCCTCCCAGTCCTCATACAGGTCTCATCTCCTGTGTAGGATCAAAATCCTGCCACCAGACACTTCTGGCAACATTCCAGGATTCCCGAGCCCCCCAAGGGTGGTCTCGGCCTCTCTGCACCTCCATCCTGAGGTGCTGAGATCCCACAGAATTCCACGTTGCCAGGAACCTCTCAATCGGGGAAAGGCGATTTAATGGAATAATTCCACTTTTTAAACTGTCGATAAAATCAAATAGAATTTTTTTTTTCTTTTCCCCTCTTAAAAAGGAAAACCAAAACAAAACCCAAAGCGAGGCCAGTCGTATTTCATAAATCAACAGGCTTTAGGAAATCTCAAAATATAAATGGGATTTTTCTTTTCCAACTTGTCAGCAGAAGCAAAGGTCCTGCCAACATAAACCATCAACACATACTTGTCTGAGAAATTGTGATGCTGAAGCAAAACTTGGCTGGGACAGCACTATATGAAACTATTATATATTATTCTGCTGCACTGTACAGGGGAAATTAAGTAAATTGATAAACCTGAGATCTGTGAGTGCAATTAAACATTTGGTTTTAATGAAGCTCAAAGTTATACTCCTTTCTAAACAATAAAAATCAAAAGCTCTATTTCCACTGGCAGAGGAATGCAGATGTCCTGAGTTGGTGAGAAATTAATTAGAGGGCAGTCCTGCTCACACGCTGAATATTCACATAAAGCCTGTCCTGCCCACAGACACTGCAGGGCTCCTGTGCCACCTGAAAACCTCCAGGTCCCTCATTCCACAATCAGTGTCACAGCTCCCCAAGGACAGGGGCTGATCCCACAGCTCTTCATGGATTTCAAGGAGTTTTGGGTGAAAAGGTTCCAGAATTGGAGCCCTGTGACCCCGGAGTGCAGGGCTGCTCAACAGGGGTGAGCTGCGCACCCAAGAGGGCATTTTTATTTATTTTTATTTATTTTTATTGTACATTCTACATTCCCAGGGCTCTGCATAACAAATTCCCAGGCAAGTAAGCAGGCAAACAAACAAAAGGGGAAGAAAAACGAGGTGGTGAATGAGGGCTTCACTTTTAGGCTGTTTTAATAAGTTGCAGATGGATACTGTGGGGGTAAATGAGCAGGATGATCTATTGACTGTTTTTCTAATAGAGCTGATATTTAGATATTTTTCAAATGGTCTGGTCATTCTTTAGCTTTAAGGGACTGGGAAATATAGAGAACAGGAGTCTGGAGGCAGATGTGCTCCTGTCTCTGGCCCTGGTCACCTCTTTGTGCAACAACTCCTCACCTCTAAAACAGAGGAAATTTTAGTGTCCACAGGAAAAAAAAATATCTATTGATGAAGAGCACAATAGGAAAGACAAACAATGCCATTATCCTACTACAGTGCACAGCAGGATTCTATTAAAATAACAAATCTGACCCCAATCAGCCAAGGGCAGCCTCTGCAAGGGGTGGAAGCAGTAGCACCACTGGTTCCACATCTCCCAGGAGTGGTGGAGGTGTTCTCACACACACACATCATCACTCACACAGCCTCCACTCCAGCCAGGGCCTTTCATGGACCTGAAAATAAATTCTCTAAAATGCAATGATGGCCAGAGCCTCCTGCAGCACACACCTCATCCTTTCCCAGTGCAGGACAGATCTGTCCAGGGTGGATGCACATCGAGCTGCAGCTCTGATTCCTGGAATTCCAGCAAGGAGTTACTTGGATGGGGGGGAGAAAATGTGATTTAATGTCCTGCATTTGGGCTGCAAGGAACAGGAACTGTGCTGTCAGAGAAAGGGTCACATGTGGGGGTGGGGAAGAGAAAGGGAAGAAGGAAATTTCAAGGAAAGGAAAGGAAATTTCAAGGAAAGGAAGCTTCAGGGAAGGGGAAAGGGGAAAGGGGAAAGGGGAAAAGGGAAAAGGGAAAGGGGAAAGGGGAAAGGGGAAAGGGGAAAGGGGAAAGGGGAAAGGGGAAAGGGGAAAGGGGAAAGGGAAGGGAAGGGAAGGGAAGGGAAGGGAAGGGAAGGGAAGGGAAGGGAAGGGAAGGGAAGGGAAGGGAAGGAAAGGAAAGGAAAGGAAAGGAAAGGAAAGGAAAGGAAAGGAAAGGAAAGGAAAGGAAAGGAAAGGAAAGGAAAGGAAAGGAAAGGAAAGGAAAGGAAAGGAAAGGAAAGGAAAGGAAAGGAAAGGAAAGGAAAGGAAAGGAAAGGAAAGGAAAGGAAAGGAAAGGAAAGGAAAGGAAAGTGAAGAAGGAAAGAGGCATTAGCATAGGAACCAATTTAGTGAGCACACTTCATAGCACCCTGCAGCAAACAGAGACAGGACAAGAAGATTCCAACTTGTACATCTCACTAAATGCCGGCAGCAGAGTGGTTAAAGGAGTTCAAACACCTGGGAGGGATCATCCCTCATCCCTGTCCTGGCAGTGATCCCTGTGCACACCGTGCTCAAAGGCTGGATGTGATGCTCATCTCAGCACAGAGGTGACCCTGAGCCAGGAGCTGCTCCCCTGGCACAGGCAGCCATGAAACAGAAGCCACGAAACCCCAGAAAGTGAATGGTTTTTAATGCTGAGCTCAGAATCCTCCAGGAGCTTCCTGGTCAGATAAATTACAAACCATGCAGGATGTTTATACGAGCTAAAAGCTCTGCAGAAAAGTATGGGGGGAAAGCTCACATCCAAACCAGTGCTTTTCTCAACAGGGATTTTCTCCTAACTTAACTTTTGGATGAAATCTCCTCTTCTGTGGGGAAATGCTGCTTGAGGAGTCGTGAGGAATTTACATTTCTTTTTCTCACTGGTTTCCTACTTCCATTTCTTTTTTCAATAGTTGATGTCTGGAGTGTCACATTTAAATCCCCTCTTCAGCTGGCTGTGTCTGGGCTGCAGTGAGTTCAGCCAGACCATCTGAAAAATGGTATTGGCAGGCTTGGGTACCATAACTCTGTAATCCCAGTAAAAATGAGTGAAAATGAGCATCAATTCCATCCTGGGGCCTTCTCCCCATCCCTGTCCCTGTGGACCCTGCATCTTTCAGCTGCTGATGAGGCTGGACAATGAATGAACACTTTCTGTATGTGTCACTGGGTCAATCACCTAACAACTGGGTAAAACATCTGAGAATATTCAAATGCATTTTGGGGTTTCAGAAGGAAAAGGCTTCCTGGGAAATGTCTACCCTGAGGAGTTTTTGGGAGCACCTCTCAAGCTCCCCCCATCCAGGAGGTCACTGCAGATGCTCCTGCAGCTGCACATTTCCATGGCAGAGTCCTCTGCCAGCCCCTGCCCAAGGAGGTTTGTGCCCTTCTCCAGGCTGCAGTTTGGGGTGCATTCAGCACTCACAGGGAAAGTAATCAGGGAAAAAAAAAAATCATTAAAGTCTAAACAAATTTATCACAGAAGATGTGAGCGGTGGCCACAGGCCAATTTTTTTTGCTTTAAAAACTTGAAGAGCCTCCAAGCTGGATAAACAGAAGGGTATTTCCTGAGGACAGGAAGGAAATGGCTCAGCTCTGTTGTACCTTCACCTTCCCACAAGCTCTGACAGTCTAACTGCCTTTCTGATCCAGATGGACACCCAGAAACCCTGATTAGCCATTGTTCCCTTTCCGTGCACTCAGCATTTCCTGAGCCCTCTCTGCCGTTCAGCTCCTCCTCCTCAGAGGAGCCAGCAGGATGCAGATTAAGGCATGATTATATCCTCCTCTGACCTGCATTTCAGGCAGCTCTCAGTGCCAATCCCACTATTTCTGCCATTGTGCTCCTACGTGAGGTGAGGAGCTCAAATGTTATGTGTGTGAGGGTGGAACAGAGCTGGAAAATGTGAGTTTGAGAGAGCTGAGCCTCCTCCTCCTCCTCCTCTCTCCTCTTCATCTTTCACCCCTCTGCCTGCCTGAGAAACTCAAAGCAGACTAACCTCAGTATTCAGATTTCACACAATTCTTCCCCATCACAGAACAATAATGAAATGCTCAGGAGCTAAAACCACATCTCAACTGCTCAGCCATGTGGAGGGGAGACCTTGAGGTCAGGGCAAGGTTCCTCCACTCAGCAGCTCCTCTCTGGCCTTGGCCATCAGCAGGAGCTCAGGGTGAGAGATAAGAGCAGAACAAGCAGCTCCAGCCCTGAGAGCAGCAGTGCCAGGGTTATTTCAGGGTCTGACAGTCCTTCCTGAGCTCCCCTCCCCAAATTGTCACCTCCTTTTGGAATCCATTGACACTGTCAGTGATCCACTGGCACCCACCTGTGACAGCTCCAGCTTCGTTATGTGAATAAAAAAGGTGCTTTCCTTTGCTCTCAAAAGTTTCAGCTGATGTCTCCTAATTTTGAGGTTATGACGAATACTCAGTGATTGTCCCCTCTGCATTGTGACATTCACCCTTGTTTCATCATGCTCCTTTTCTCCGTCATCGCCTTTCAAAAGTGACAAATCCTGGTCTATTTTCTCTCTTTGGATAAAAGCTGCTCCACACCTTTGATCACAGTTTTTGCCCTTCTCTGTACCTTTTCTGGATATATTGCTGCTTCTTCCTCTTCTGAGATGGAGCAGGGGAGGGGGAAACAAGAACTGCATGCAGCACTCAAGATGTGAGCCTGCTGTGGATTTATAAAGTGGTAATGAGGATTCTTGTTTTATCCTCTATTTCTGTCTCAGTAATTCCTATGATCCTTTTTGCTTCTCTGACTGCTGCTGAGCACTCAGGCTTCAGAGCACACTGAAATGTGGGACCTATTCTTTATGAGTAGTTTCATGTCTTTTAATGAACTCTGCTGGTCTGGGGGGAAATGCACAGCCCCAACCTATCCACACCTGGAACAATGCCCAGGGTGCCTGTCTGGTGGGAGGGGGAAGATCCTGGTTCTCCAGGATTTCAGAGGGCTGACAGCATGCACTTCCTCTCATTACATTATTTTTCAGGCACTTGAACCCCAGCCCCACGCAGCAGCTGTGTGAGGTAGGTAAGAATCATTAAATGGATTTCACAGATGGAGAAACCGAGACAGAGAGATTTGTCTGATTCACTTAGAAACTGTCACAAAGCCAGGAACAGACCCTGAAAACGAGACCTGGCCTCCCTTCCAACAGCTGCTGAAAGTGAAGGGGCTGCTCCAGGGACTGTCCCCACCTGGGGCTCCATGGCCACACAGAACTTTATGTCTCTGCTCCTGCAGCTTGGAGTCTTTGTCATGGAAAAACAAGAGTGCCTGCTCCAGCAAGCTGGGGGCAAGTACATTATCGTGTCCTATCCTATCCTATCCTATCCTATCCTGTCCTATCCTATCCCATCCCATCCCATCCCATCCTATCCTATCCTATCCTATCCTATCCTATCCTATCCTATCCTATCCTATCCTATCCTATCCTGTCCCATCCTATCCCATCCCATCCCATCCCATCCCATCCCATCCCACCCCATCCTCTCCAATCCTACCCAGATCTATTCTTTCAAGCCAGCAAAGCTGCCAGCAAAGAAAGCAAAAAAGTTCTTGTGGACTTTGCTTCTTTTGCAGCACCCTGGGACAGTGGAAGGTGTCCCTGCCCATGGCAGGGGTGGAGCTGGATGAGCTTCCAGGTCCCTCCAACCCAAACCATTCTGTGTCTCTGTGATCAAGCACTGGCAATATCTGGGAGTTATTCTGTCTGGGAATTGTTGCTGTTGGTTGTTTGTTGGAATCCTGGATGCTGAGAATGTTAAACTTTCTGTGCTGAAAGGCACAGACCCACAAAAGAACACTACAATTGACCTGAGGTTCTGGAGAAGGCTTCAAAAATTGACTGATAACACTAAAATTACTAGTGTGTCGTTGGTTAGAAGTATATAATATCACAAGGTAGAAAACTCAGAGTTTGGGGTTTTAGAATATAAAAATAAATATGAAACAAGATCGAGGTTTTAGGGCAGAAGTAGGTTGTTCTTCTTCATCTTCTTCTTCCTTCTTCATAAGTTTGGGTAGTGTTTTGTAATTGGACAGAAAAGTCCACATTACAGGCTTCAAGAGATCAGTTATTGAGTTAAAAAAGAAAATAATCTAAGTATCATTTCTTAATTGAATAGTCTAATCTTAAAAGACCTTTTAACAAAAGATAATTAGCCATTTTGTGCCTTCTAATGAAAGGCTACCAAAGTCACAGCTGTGAGGCTGTTTCACAAACAAGAAATAACAAACACCTGAGTCCAAACATGAACTACTGTCTGAAGCGCCTTCAATCCAGACCCTGAGAAACCCATAGTTGTTGGGCTGTGAAACAGGTTTGGTGGAGTGAATCAAAAGGCACAGAACTCTTATCACAAACCGTTCCCACCCATGGACACTCTGTTTATCAATCTGAGCAGTGAAACGGGCACAGAAACTGAGATTTCTCCTCATCTGATCTCCTACTAGAACAAATGCACTGCAAAGGAAATTTCTGCAGTTTTGCACTGGAAAAGGTTCTGCAGAGAAGGAGCCCAATCCTGTCAGCTTGCACTTTGGGGACTTGTCTGCAACAGGGCCACGACAACGTCCCTGCCAGCATCGGCTGTCCTGACATGTCTGAACCACCCGAAGCTGGGAAAGGACTCTGGGAGCTCCACATTGCAAAGAGAGCACTTTGGAGAAGAAATCAAAGACTTCTAATGTGGAGAAGGGCATTTTCTCTTGAGAGGGAATAATTTCCAGGTAGCTCTGGAACAAGAACATCAATGCAGACCCTGTCCCATGAGGTACAAATTTTCCCTGGGGAGCTTGCAGCATTGTGATCCTTTAACTAAATACTGAGAGCTCTGCATTGGATTTTTATAAACAGTTTTAAATTCTGAATATATTTTATACCAAGAATGACAGGTAAATGCTGACTGTTCATGCAAGGGGATTATTAAGCTTTTGTCAGATGCTGGATCCATAGTGAAGCACCCATAAAGCCCCTCTCTGTGTGGGAATGAGCCAAAGGAATCCCATCCACTACAGCAAATGGGTCATTCCCAGTGGGAGAGGGGTGCTGGGATCAAACTCTGCTCTCTCTGCTGCTGTCTGTCCCACAGCTCCCTTACAGAAGCCTTGACAATGCCACTACTGCACAAAATGCAAAACCAAGGGGAAAAGATTCCAGCTACTCCTGCTGTTTGTAGATAAATTAAACCCAGAAAAGGCTGAGACAGCTGGAAATCTGACAGGAAAACTGGGTTTTCCAGGGAGAACCTAGAGCCAATTTACAGTTAATTACTGTGATTTGGAACAGCTCTGTGAGTAAATACCAGTCTCTGATTGTCCAAGTAAGAAAGATAATTGTTTCCTGAACTGTGTCTGTTGTGAACGTGCAATTTTGTCAGCCCATTCCTTTGTCCGACTGGAAAAGGTTGGATTTTCAGCAACAGGAATCTGCTACTCTGCTGGTAACAAGCAGCTGAAATCCAAAAGCTGAGCATCCTACCTGCCATAAACACAATTACTGAGCTCCACAGCCATGTATATTCTGTATCACAGAATCTCTGAGTCCCTGATTTCTAAAGCCACCTCTCCAGTGCTGAGGCTGCTGGACAATGAGTGATTCCACAGCTGGCAGAGCAGTGCTGGAACAGTTGTGAGGACAAAGAGGCCTGGAAAGGCATTGGGCACTGCCAGGATGAAAATGTGACAAGGAATGGGCACAGAGAGGGATGGGCAGCAGGAGAGGAGGGATGGCTCCTGGAAAACCCCCCAAAATTGTGTTATTCATTCTTTGGTTTTTTTCTCCTCAGAGCAACTAGAGGGAGAATGATTTGTAGGGATTCATCCAACATTTGAAAAAGAGATGGAATCATGGAATTATTTCTGTTGGAGAAGCCCTCTAAGATGACTGAGTCCAACCATTCCCAGCACTGCCAAGGCCAGCACTGCCCCATGTCCCCAAGTGCCACATCCACTT